>NW_005871532.1:85458-127469 GCF_000147115.1 Myotis lucifugus
CCTCCTGCACACCCCACACCAGGGATCGAACCCACAATCCAGGCATGTGTCCCGACTGGGAATTGAACCCTGACCTCCTGTTCATAGGTCAACACTCAACCACTGAGCCATGTCAACCAGACTATCATGTACATTTTAATCTTTTAGATTCTGTAGCAAGTTAACAATGGCCTTTACAAATGTGGCTGTGGTATACATTTGAAGTGAAAGAATAATAATAAGCTTTTCAGTTTAAAGTAAATGTTATGTTATTTCTTTCATATTTACATATTTTAAAATCTGAAAGGAGCTTATAAAGACACCAGTAACAAAATATTTTAAATTCAAAATAATTATTGATTTCAAAAATTATTTTAAACAATTGAGACAAATATCAGAAAAAATAACCCAAGAATATATGAAATTTTGAGTTTTATCTAAGTCAGAATGGAAAACATTTACTTAAAGTTGGTGTTCTCCTTCAATGCTTATTCCAAAACCAATGCAATTCAATATTTTTCTTGTGGTATTTATTGGCTTTGATGGAATACCAATTGCACACACAGAACCAGTAATAAGTTTTGGGATAGCAAGAACAATCCTATAACATAAAGAGGTAATATGCAAATTGACCATCATGCCCTCGCACAAGATAGCTGCCCCCATGTGGTCAAAGATGGCAGCCACAAGATGGCCGGCAGAAGAGGGCAGTTGTGGGCAATCAGGCCAGCAGGGAAGGGCAATTGGGGGTGACTAAGCCTGCAGGGGAGGGCAATTATGGACGACCGGGCCAGCAGGGGAGGGCAATTGGGGGCAATCAGGCAGCAGGATAGCAGTTAGGCATCGATCAGGCTGGCAGGGGAGTGGTTAGGGGGTTATCAGTCTGTCAGGCAGAAGCAGTGAGGGGCAATCAGTCAGGCAGACAGGCGAGCGGTTGGGATCCAGCAGTCCTCGATGAGAGGGATGTCCGACTGCCACTTTAGGCCCAATCCCACCACAGGGATCAGGCCTAAACCGGCAGTCGGACATCCCTCTCATCCAGGACTGCTGGTTCCCAACCGCTCGCCTGCCTGCCTGCCTGATTGCCCCTAACTGCTTCTGCCTGCCAGACTGATAACCCCCTAACCACTCCCCTGCCAGCCTGATCGATGCCTAACTGCTCACCTACTGGCCCGGTCGTCCCCAACTGCCCTCCCCTGCCGGCCTGGTCCCCTCCAACTGCCCTCCCCTGCTGGCCCGGTCATCCCCAATTGCCCTCCCCTGCAGGCCTGGTCCCCCCCAACTGCCCTCCCCTGCTGGCCATCTTGTGGTGGCCATCTTGTGACCACATGGGGGTGGCCATCTTTGACCACATGGGTATGGCCATCTTTGACCACATGGTGGTGGCCATCTTGTGCAAGGGCATGATGGTCAATTTGCATATTACCTCTTTATTATATAGTATATTCTACTAGTATATTCTTGGCCTTCATCTCAATTCTGGCACAGAAACCCTTGGAATTTCCTAAGTGGTAGGGGCAATGAAGATGTCTTTTATTCTTCAAAATATGCCCCTTTCAACCTGAGTGGATTTATGTGGATGAGGTGACATTTGAAAAGCCCCTAAATAGAACTCCAGGTGTGCCCCAGCTCTACTCTACATCATATACAAAAGTTAATTTGAGATAAACCATAAACCTAAATGTAAATCTAAGCTGTAAACCTTCTAGAAGAAAATATAGGAGGATCTCTTTGCAGATCAGAGTGGTCAGAGATTTCTTAGGTAAGACACACATAAACACACAAGTAACAATAAAATAAAAAATAGATTCAATGTATTTTATTAAAATTAAAAATTATGATTATCAAAGGATATTGTTAATAGAATGAATAAGCAAGCCACAGACTGAGAGAAATATACAGAAGTGGGGAAAATCAGGTTTATGGTTGTCATGCAAATAAATAATATATTCTGTGTTTTGCATACTCAAAATTGTAAACCTACTTTTGCCTACCCTGTGTATCTCTGACAAAGGACTCATAAACAGAATACAGAAAGAACGTCTACAATTCAATAATAAAATGACAATATATTAATTTTTATTTATTTAAAAAATATATTATTATTGATCTCAGAGAGGAAGGGAGAAAGATAGAAACATTAATGATGAGAGAGAATCATTGATTGGCTGCCTGCTGCACACTCCTACTGGGGATAGAGCTCACAACCTGGACATGTGCTCTGACGGAATTGAACCATGACCTCCTAGTTCATAGGTGGATGCTCAACTACTGAGCCACACCAGCCAGGCAAAAAGACTATATTTTAAATAGGCAAAACACTGGACAAACACTTCACTTACTTGGCCAATCTACACTAATAAAAGACAAACATGCAAATTGACCGCACCTTTGCTATGCCTTAAGCCACGCCCACCAGCCAATCAGAGTGACTATATGCAAATTAACCCAACCAAGATGGCAGCCAGCAGCCACAGAGCTGAAGTGAGCAGGAGGCTTAGTTGCTCCAGTGATGAAGGAAGCCAAGCTTCCCGGCCAGCTCTGAGCTCCACTGAAGGCAACAAAGTTTCAATTATAGAAGGTAAATAAACCCCAGATACCTGCTTTCAGCCGGCCGTGGCCACGGAGCTGGAGCGAGCAGGAGCTGGCTCTGAACTCCACTAAAGGCAACAAAGTTTCAATTATAGAAGGTAAATAAATCCCAGAATAAAAAAAAAAGAAAAAAAGGAGAGGCTGGGAGCTTCCGTCGTCAGGGGGCTTGGCCAGCCTGAAAACGGCCCTCAGCCCCTCACCCAGATTGGCCAGGCACCCCAGTGGGGACCCCCACCCTAAAGGGGGGGGTGTGGCCAGCCTGAAAACAGCCATCAGCCCCTCACCCAGGCTTGCCAAACCTCCATGGGGTGAGGGTCCCCACTAGGGGGGCTTGACCAGCCTGCAAACAGCCATCAGCCCCTCACCCAGGCTGGCCAGGCACCCCAGTGGGGACCCCCACCCTGAAGGGGGTGTGACCAGCCTGCAAACAGCCATCAGCCCCTCACCCAGGCTGGCCAGGCACCCCAGTGGGACCCCCATCCTGATCCGGGACACCCTTCAGGGCAAACCAGCCGGCCCCCACCCATGCACCAGGCCTCTATCCTATATAATAAAAGGGTAATATGCAAACTGACCCTAACAGCAGAAAGACTGGGAATGACTGGTCACTATGACACACACTGACCACCAGGGGGCAGACGTTCAATGCAGGAGCTGCCCCCTGGTGGGCAGTGCGCTCCCACAGCGCAAGCTCTGCTCAGCCACAAGACAGGCTGATGGCTGCCAGCACAGCGGTGGTGGTAGGAGCCTCTCCCGCCTCCTCAGCAGCACTAAGGATGTCCGACTGCAGCTTAGGCCTGCTCCCCGCTGGCAAGTGGACATCCCCCAAGGGCTGCTGGGCTGCCAGTGATGTCTGACTGCCAGCTTCGGCCCAATCCCCCGGGGAGCAGGCCTAAGCCAGCAGGTGGTCATCCCCCGAGGGGTCCCAGACTGCGAGAGGGCACAGGCCAGGCTGAGGGACCCCCCAGAGTGCACAAATTTTTGTGCACTGGGCCTCTAGTTTATATATATAAAAGCCAAGAGACCGGAACACCGAAACAACTGGTTGCTATGATGCGCACTGTGGCTGGCCAACTGGCCCGATCAGGGGGGTGGACCCTCCCCCGGGCCAGCCCAGCCCGATCGGCCCCCATGGGGGTGGGGGGGCTGGCCAGACTCCACCCATGCATGAATTTGTGCACTGTGCCTCTAGTAAGTACATAAAAAAGATGCTCATCATTGTTGGTCAATAGGGAAATGCAAATTAAAACCACAATGGGACACAACCCCACTACACACACTAAAAGGGTTAAAAATGTTAATTTCAAACAATGCCAAATGTTGGAAAGTTTGTGGAGCAATTGGATCTCTTAAACATTCCTGGTGAAAGTACAAAATGATACAGCCAATTTGGACAATTGGCATTTTCTTATAAATATTTACCTATCTAGTGATCCAGAAGTTTAAAAAAATTAAATCATATGCCTACAAAAAATACTGTATAAGAATATGGCTTTACTTCTAATTTCCAGACTTTGAAAACAATCTAGACATTTGCCAATAAGAGAATGGATACACAAATTAAGGTATATCCAGCCTATATAATAAAGAGGTGATATGTAAATTGACCGCCACACCCTCACATAAGATGGCCGCCCCATGTGGTCAAAGATGGCCACCCCTATGTGGTCACAAGATGACCACCACAAGATGGCTGGCAGGGGAGGGCAGTTGGGGGCAATCAGACCGGCAAGGGAGTGGTTAGGTGTTGATCAGGCCGGCAGGCAGAAGTGGTTAGTGCCAATCAGGCAGACAGGCAGGCGAGTGGTTAGGGGCAATCAGGCAGACAGGCAGGTGAGCAGTTGGCGGCCAGCAGTCCCGGATTGTGAGAGGGATGTCTGACTGCCGGTTTAGGCCTGATGCCTGTGATGGGATTGGGCCTAAACTGGCAGTCGGACATCCCCCCAGTGGTCCCAGATTGGAGAGGGTGCAGACTGGGCTGAGGGACACCCCCCTCGGTGCAAAAATTTCATGTACTGAGCCTCTAGTATAGCAATAAAGAGGAACAAACTATTAAGACACACAGCAACACAGATGAATCTCCAAAAAATGGGTCTGTGAAAAAGCCAGGCACAGAAGAATACAGACAATGAATGATTACACTTATGTGAAGTCCAGGTAGAGGCAAAATTAACCTCTGGGGACAGAAATCCGAACTGTGGTTGCCCGGGAGGGCGGAAAGGGAGTGAACTGCAGCACGGGGACATTTTCGGTGTGCTGGCCATTTTCCAACTACACAGATACTTGTCAAAACTCATCAAAGTTCATGTAAGGTCTGTGCATTTTACTCTATGTAATTATACCTCAATTTAAAGTAAACGTAATAAATGAACAAAAGGATAAACTGAGTGCCTCTTCCAGTATTATGCTCCTTCACATGGGAAGTATTTAAGTTCAACTAAACACTTGTCAGAGATATTGTGGCCTGAAGGTTCAGTTTAAGTCATTTTAAAACATCATATTTTAAGACCTTGATATACATGATAGAACTAAAGACAATACCTGCCTTCATCTTCATCTTCTACCTCAGAAGATAAAGGTAAGAAAATTTGCCTTGGAAACTACATAAGGAAAGTTAGATAAGAAAATAGATAACAAAATGTATGCTGCCAAACACTTTAGAATATTTTACAATGTTTTTGTTTATTTTTTCTTTTCTGAAATTCTTTCCCTATCTAGCCTTATCTCTACTTCCCTCTGACACCCACGCCCTCAGCCAGTCTATGTTTCTGTCCCTTAGGGACATGGGCTGTGTGAACATTTCCTTTGTTAAACCTCCTCCCACCACTTCCCATACACTTCTGCCCCTCACCAAAGTTTCTGCAGAGCCCACTGTACCAGCAAGACCCCTATAAAGACTGCTCCCTACAGTGTGAGTTCCATGCCCACCCTAGGTTTTCCTGTGGCATAGCATTTACCCCAGGCGAAATGGCACCAAGGTTCCTTCCACCTCAAAGATTTAGCTTTTTTTTTTTTTAATTGATTTCAGAGAGGAAGGGAGAGGGAGAGAGAGATAGAAACATCAAAGATAAGAGAGAATAATTGATTGGCTACCTCCTGCACGCCCTTTACTGGGGATCAATCGAGCCCATAACCCGTGCATGTGTCCTTGACAGGAATCAAACCCAGGACCCTTCAGTCCATAGGCTGACGCTCTATCCACTGAGCCAAACCAGCCAGGGCAAAGGTTTAGCTCTTTAAACATGTGGTTCCAGACTTGAAAAATGAAGAGAAATAGTCAAGCTGTCAGCAGGTTCTACATGCGGTGAGTGAACAAAAGAGAATGACTTGGATGACACTCCTGTGGGAGCAGCAAGATGAAGGCTGCAGAGTGGAGGGTTACAGCCTTGAGCCTGGATGGGAAGAAGCCCAGTGGCTGCCTGAGAGTGGACCTGCACAGGTGCCAGGCAGGGGAGCTGGGAGAAAGGGATGAATAAAACTCAAGGCTAAATGCAGAAACTGGTTTTTATGGAGTACTTTGGTGCCAGGTTCTATGCTAAACACTTTGTATCCGTAAATCTGTGTAGTCTTCATTACACAAGGGATTAAGTAGCGTGTCCAAGACTTCACAGCTGGTGAGGGATAGAACAGGGCTTCCTTTCCAGGTCTGCTTGACTCAAAGTCCATGCTCTGAATCAGCACACTCTACCATATCCCAGGAGGAAATTGCCAAAATCACTTGGCCCGTTCCCTTGGCTCCAGATGCTCCACCAGCACAAACTGACCAATTCTTTCCCACTGTCTCCCGGTTATCTGGGAAGAGGCGCCCACAGCACCTTCAGTGCCTGCGCCAAGGTCTCTAATGTCTTCTGCCAGGACCCTGCTCATGGTATCCAACCACGTCCTCCTGTAACCAGACACCACGGGGTCCGGGCTGCCTGTCACTCCTTGAGCCAATAAGCAGAGGCAAGGTTGAACCATATGAGCGTTTATTCCAATCCAGCCAGCAGCCTGGGAGAGCAGCAGGTCGTCCACAAAATCTGCTCTGACCTCCACCATCAGCCGGCTGCTCATATAGGGTAGAAGGACGAAGATTGCATGGGAAGTAACCAAAGGGTGTGCCAAATGGGCAGCTTACAGGTCAGCAGGCTGGTGATTGGCAAAGCTCTGCAGGTACGCAAAGGGCTGGGGATCCTCAAAGAGCTTAGAGATATACAAGGGCTGGGTTCTTCATAGGGCTGGTGATATGCAAAGGCTGGGGGCGGGGGGAAGGGGCGGTATTCAAAGGGCTGGCAGCTCTGGGGTCTGCAGCAGGTTGTTCATCTTTCCGTGATGATAGGCAGCTCCCGATGGGGAGGAGGGTCTGCATCTCCAGGTGAGCTCCCAGGGCCATGGGCCACTCCCAGCCAGGTCAGAAGGCGCCTTCGTTTTTCTTTTTTACTTTTTTAAAAATATATTTTATTGATTTTTTTAAAGAGAGGAAGGGAGAGGGATAGAGAGTTAGAAACATCGATGAGAGAGAAACATCGATGAGAGAGAAACATCGATCAGCTGCCTCCTGCACAGCTCCTACTGGGGATGTGCCCGCAACCAAGGTACATGCCCTTGACCAGAATCGAACCTGGGACCCTTCAGTCCACTGGCCGATGCTCTATCCACTGAGCCAAACCGGCCAGGGCAGAAGGTGCCTTCTTTAATCAGAACAACACAGTTACCACTAGCACAGCATGATGAGTATTTCTTACAGTTGTAGCTGGTCCCCAACATTCTACTTCTGCCCCTATCACTCCCTACTCTTGTTTTATCATTAGTGGATGAGCATAAGGCCCATTTATACCAATAATTTTAGTGGTAGCAGAAGGGTGCAGAAACTGCATGAGAATTTTAAATAGACTTGTGTGTCTGAATTTCTCAGTAGCTGTAGCCGTGCACTCTAAAACCATACATGGGAAACTGATGAGGGACATGGTGAGTCAAGAAGCAACTGCTCATTAAGGAGAGTGGGTAATGGTTTCATTCTCACTAAGGTGTAAGCGCAGTAGACCATCGAGTATGTTGTAACATGAAGATGTGGTTGATCCAAAGAAAATGCTAGGTGGAAGACAGTATGGAGTTTCCTCAAAAAACTAAAAATGGAACTCCCATTTGACCCTGTGATCCCACTTCTAGGAATATATCCCAAGAAACCAGAAACACCAATCAGAAAGGATATATGCATCCCTATGTTCATAGCAGCACAATTCACCATAGCTAAGATCTGGAAACAGCCTAAGTGCCCATCAGTAGATGAATGGATTAGAAAACTGTGGTACATCTACACGATGGAATACTATGCTGCTGTAAAAAAGAAGGAACTCTTACCATTTGCTACAGCATGGATGGAACTGGAGAGCATTATGCTAAGTGAAATAAGCTAGTCATTGAAGGAAAAATACCACATGATCTCACTCATTTATGGATAATAAAGACCATTATAAACTTATGAACAAAAATAGATACAGAGGCAGAGCTGCCTTGAACAGACTGTCAAACTGCAGCGGGAAGGCCGGGGAGGGTTGGGGGGCAGGAGTGGGGGGGTAAGAGATCAACCGAAGGACTTGTATGATGCATATAAGCATAACCAATGGACATAAGACACTGGGGAGTAGGGGAGGCCAGGGGATTGTCAAGGGCAGGGGAAAAAAAAAGAGACATATGTAATACTCTTTGTAATACTTTAAGCAATAAAAAAAAAAAAGAAAAGAAAAAGAAAATGCTGGAACAAAAGCGTAGCAAGTTATGCTGAAGTTTTAGTCTTCTCTCCTTGGTAACTTTGTCTACATAAACTAAAGCCATGTCAAATATATTCAGCACCGACTAGGAACTCATTTCTCCATTCTCTCTTCTTCTCTTCAGGGCATGTGGCTGTGTGGGGAAATCCTTGCTTTGAGGAACAGTGCTGTGAGACCCAGAATATGGGTCTTTCTTGCTCAATCCTCAGAGTTGCAAGCCAAGATGACGCAGACCGAGGAGCTGGGAGCGGGGGCTTTAAATCTGTGATCCCACAGCTGGGAAGGGGCGAGCACACACTGGGAGCTGCATCAGTGATTTAGCAACAGGTAGTGGTGAGGTTTTTTTTAAATCATTTTCCATTTTTTTCAACCAGATGTGAGAAATGAGACTCAAGCCAAGAACATTTTTTTTTTTTTGGAGTTAGTTTTATTCACATCTACATCTATACAAATTGACATGTAGCACTGGGTAAGTTTAAGGTGTGCAGCATGGTGACTTGACATATACACTGAGTGGCCAGATTATTATGACCAGCTGACGTTGGTAGGCAAATTAGCTATAATTTCGCCCTGAAGTTGCTAGAGGGCCAGAGCACTATAAATAGGGAAGCAGGTTGTTTACCACGACAGTATCTCATATAGATACAAAAGCAAGAATTTATTTTTCTCTGTGATGAGAACTCTTAGGATTTACTCTCTGCACAACCAGGCAGCAGTGCTAACCACAGTCATCACGGTGTGCCTTACATCCCAGTATTGATCTATAACTGGGAATTTGTACCTTTCGACCACCCTCATCTAATTCCCTCTCCCCCTACCTGTGATAACCACAAATCTCATCTGTTTTTCTGAGTCTGGTACTTTTTTCTTAGTGTCTACATATAAGTGAAATCATACAGTATTTCTTTCTTTCTCTGTCTGAATTATTTCACTTGGCATCATGCCCTCCGGGTCCATCCATGTGGTCACAATGGCAGCATCTCCATCTTTTTATGGCTGAGTTGTATCGCATTTATATGTACACCACACTTTCTTAATCCATTCACCCATGGTGGTCCTTAGTTGTTTCCATGTCTTAGCTCTTGTAGATAGTGCTTATGAACACGGGGTACAGATATCTCATCAAGCCACGGACAGTTGTTATAGAGCCCGGAGCAGAGAGGAGGAAACAGCCCTTGGAGTGGTATCCAGGAGGGCAAAGCTGAGCGGGAATTGCTGCGGGACGCCCTGGTCAGCGCAGCCATGGGAGACGAGATGCAAGCAGAGGGGAAAAGAGCGAGCTGCTTTGTCTTGCACCTGCCTCATGTGGTTTCTGAGGGAGGAGAAGGAAAGGAAGCGGAAGTGGCCAGCATGTTGACACTCTCGCTGCCAGTTGAAATACCTGCACCAGCTCCAGCATCTCCTCTGGTTGCTGCATACACTAAACAGCTGCATAGACTTTGCACCGGCCAGAAGCAGGAGCGGGGGAGGGGGTCTGACTGTTGCTTAAGTTTGTAGTGTTGCCAAGCTCACGGGAAGCCTTTGGCTACCGCAACAAACAGGGCCACCCCAGAGGTGGGGCCAGTGACTGCGTTGAGCTTGGAGGGACTCTCAGCACTTGGCACCTCAGTGCCTGCTGGTTATGGGAGGGGCCAAGCTACCGCTGGCTCAGTTTGGGTCAGAGGGCTTCAAAAAAAATGTATCTTTATTGTTGAAACTATTACAATGTCCCCTGTTTTCCCCATTGACTCCTTCCACCCTGTACTCCCCCCTATCACCCCCCCTTCACCACACTATTGTCTGTGTCCATGGTTGTGCATATGTGCATGTAAGTTCTTCGGTTAATCTCTCCCCACCCCCACCCCCTCTGAGATTCCTGTCTGTTCCAGGCTCCTATGTCCAGAGGCCCTTTTGAATTTAAATGATGAGAGAATTACAGTCCTCAGACCACCCATCACTTAGGCTGCCACAGGGGTCCACGCTTGGGGATTCCCAGGTCTAGGAGCTCGTTCTTAGTTGGGAAGGCTTGGAAACTCCAAAACTCCGTTTTATCAAAGCATGCGCACTCACTAGGGCTGCAGCTTGGAGTTGTTTCTGTGTATCTGTGACTTTGAATAGGCAATACCATTGTGGTGTGATTTCTCTTGGACTCGGGCGAGAGGACTTGAGTGGAAGGTTGCCCATTACCATAGCAACACTAGAGGGAGCGAGGCTGGTTGGGAGGGAGGGCAACACGTCCCCCTTTTAGAGATATTCTCTCCTTGGCAGAGTGCTCTTTGTTATTCCTGTATGTAGGGATCTTGCAAATTAGCCACAGGGGGGAAAAAGCCTAATTCTTACTCTGCCATCAACTCAGACCTTGAAAACAGAAAAAGTGTTCAAGACTCTGAAACTCTAAGTGTGAGACTGCGTGAAAATGAACTTGGCTGTCAGTTCCTGGCCAGAAATGCGCACTCATTCTCAAGATACTGCTATTATTGCTCAACCGATTGTGGCACTTTGGAAGGGGGGAAATTTCTCGTTCTCTCCGTTTACTGCATTTACTTTAGAGCTGGATCAGAAGTCACACAAAAATCAGTTTGGAGCCCTGGCCGAGTGGCTTAGTTGGTTAGAGTGTCGTCCTGATATGCCAAGGTTGCAGGTTCAATCCCCGGTCAGGGCACATGCAAGAGTCAACCAATGAGTGCATCAATCAGTGGGACAACAGCCCTGGCCGGTGTGGCTCAGTGGATAGAGCATCGGCCTGCGGACTGAAGGGTCCCAGGTTCGATTCAGGTCAAGGGCATGTACCTTGGTTGCAGGCACATCCCCAGTGGGGAGTGTGCAGGAGGAAGCTGATCGATGTTTCTCTCTCATCAATGTTTCTAACTCTCTATCCCTCTCCCTTCCTCTCTGTAAAAAATCAATAAAATATATTTAAAACAAAAATAAGTGGGGCAACAGCCTGGCCTGCGTGGCTCAGTGGTTGAGCATCAACCCATGAACCAGGAGGTCATGGTTCAAGTCCTGGTCAGGGCACATGCCCAGGTTGCGGGCTCGATCTCCAGTGTGGGGCATGCAGAAGGCAGCTGATCAATGACTCGATCAATGACTCTCTCTCATCATTGATGTTTCTGTCTCTCTCTCCCTCTCCCTTCCTCTCTGCAATCAATAAAAATATTTTTTAAAAGAATTAGAAAATAAGTGGGACAACAAATCAATGTTTCTCTGTCTCTTCCTCTCTCTAAAATCAATGAAAAAATCAATTTAGATAGTTTATAATTATCATACTTTATTATTGAAAAAGAATTATTGTTATAATTTGCACACACTAAAATGCACTCATTTAAAGTATACGTTTTTGTGATTTGTAGTGAAGTTACAAAGCTGTGCAATGGTCACTGCAGCCTAATTTTAGAGCATCTCCGTCCCTGTCTCCACCCCCAGCTCCAGCACCACTACTTTCTGTCCCTGTAGACTTGCCTTTTCTGGATATTTCGTATAAATGGAGTCATACAGTACTTGATCTTTTATGACTGGCTTATTTTACTGAGCGTACTGTCTTTATTAAATTGATGAGAGAGAGCCAGAGAGAGACATCCATTGGCTGCTCCAGCACCCAGGTGGTCATTGGCTGCTCCAGCACCCAGGCAGTCATTGGCTGCTCCAGCACCCAGACATTCATTGGCTGCTCCAGCACCCAGGCGGTCATTGGCTGCTCCAGAACTCAGGCGGTCATTGGCTGCTCCAGAACTCAGGCAGTCATTGGCTGCTCCAGCACCCAGGCGGTCATTGGCTGCTCCAGCACCCAGGCGGTCATTGGCTGCTCCAGCACCCAGGCGGTCATTGGCTGCTTCAGCACCCAGGCGGTCATTGGCTGCTCCAGCACCCAGGCGGTCATTGGCTGCTCCAGCACCCAGGCGGTCATTGGCTGCTCCAGCACCCAGGCGGTCATTGGCTGCTCCAGCACCCAGGCGGTCATTGGCTGCTCCAGCACCCAGGTGGTCATTGGCTGCTCCAGCACCCAGGCGGTCATTGGCTGCTCCAGCACCCAGGCGGTCATTGGCTGCCCCATGCACCCAAGCGGTCATTGGTTGCCTTGTGTATGTGCCCCAAGTGAATATTGAGCATGAGTTGGGCGCACTGGGGCGATGCTCCGAGCACCTGAGTGGCCAGGTCAGAGCAGCACACATACCGCAGGTCCATCCATGCTGTAGCAGCAGCGGCACTTCCTTCCTTCCTGTGGTTGAATCATATCTGTTGTCTGAATATACCTCCTTGTTTACCCATTTGCCAGTTTATGGATGTGTTATTTCCAGTTTGGGCTGTTATGAATAAAGTTTCCCTTAACATTCACATATAAATATGTGTATGGACTTTATTTCCTTTTTTTTTTTTTTTGGTCAAAAAATACACTTCTCAATTGTATCTTACCTCTGGTCTCAGTAGCTTTACAACACTGAAAAGACTAAAGAAAATGTGCCTTAGACTCTGATGGTGAGATTCTCTAAAACAGCGGTTCTCAACCTGTGGGTCACGACCCCTTTGGGGGTCGAACGACCCTTTCACAGGGGTCGTCTAAGACCATCGGAAAACACATATTTTCGATGGTCTTAGGAACCAAGACACCGCTCCTCTATCCGTCTCCAGGCGGGTCTGCCCACGCGCAGATACGCCCACATACGAGGACCCGGCGTGATGACATCATCATGCCAACCCCATCACATACACCCCGTACAAATACAGGTGTATGTGACAGGGTTCGCGCCATAATGTACTTATGCGGACCAGTCACACAGGTGTGTGTGACAGGGTTGGCGCCATAATGTACTTATGCGGACCAGTCACACATGTGTAGAGAGCAGCTACTGTGTTGAAAGCAGCAGTATTGGAGGTAAAACGACACTTCATGAATTATAATTACTGGGTAAATGTAAAATCATGTACTGTAAAATCATCGACTACTGCAAAAAAAATATTTCTGTACCATGGGAACTTAATCTGAACGCTGATCAGTCTTTTTATATTCAGCTGTGGTTGATGTGAATACTGCCCCCTTGTGATAGTAACAGGTATGTAAAAAAACAACACAGAATGGTAAATCATAGGACATTTTAATGAACTGTATTGACTGAACTATGCCATGTATCATCTTTTGTATTATTAAAGCTATTGTTATATGTTATTTTCATTAGCAAACCATCCCATGACAATGGATCATGTAGAGAAGAACCTAGGTGACCCCACAGAACTCAGCTAATGAGGAGCCGGAGGAGGGACTCGCACCTCGGGGTACACAGCCTGAGCTCGCTGCTCCCTGTGCCTGTTCTACCCGACACCTGCTCTTGCAGGAACGCGTGGAAAGTCTCGTTTTCCACATTTCTGTCTCTGAGTCCGTTATTTGAATTCGGACAGGTGAGCATTTCTCTCAAGCGCCGGTAAACGGTGCTGAACTCCAGGCTGGGCTGGTGCCCCTCTTCTATACACTTACGATGGTCACTGCACCCTTCAGTCCTAGCTACCTGCTTCCCCACCTGACTGTCCGTTTCCAGGGGCCAGGGACTGTGCATTGAAGACCTGACACTGGATGGAGACTGAGGGTGGGTATCGGAAGGCGATGGCCGAGTTCTAGGGGAGGGAAGGAAGCGAAGGAGGAGGGCAGAGTCCCATGTCAGTCATGTGTTGCTGCAGTGGGGCTATTCAGAAACAGCCACAAAGCCCAGTGGCTTAAACAACAGCGTTTATAAGTCATGAGTGTCTGGGTCAGCTGCACGGCTCCGGCCCAAGGGACTCTCCTCTGTCTGCACTCAGTGGGCTGGTAGACTTTGCTGATCTCAGTGGCTGTCTCATACCTGAAACCTCCCCGAGGGTCCATGTGGTCTCCCCTCCTAACTGCGAGCCCAGGTCTGGGCTCTGCCCATGGCAGGGCTCTAAGAGGGAGTGCAGAGTGCAAGGCCTCTCGTGCAGGGCGTGGGGAGCACAGCGCTGCTTCTGCTTCGGTTTATTAGCCAGAGAAGGTCAGGAGGCAGGCCAGGGTCAAGAAATAGGGAACTAGAGTCTATTTCTTGATAGGAAGAGCTACCAGTCAAGGGGTCGGGTGTGGCCACACAGAGGGGAAGGCTCGGGCTATTTTCTGCCATCCACTGGCATCATTTTAGGTTGACCTTTGACGGTTAGTGAGAGCATGCAAATTCCAGTAATGCTGTCCCCTTCAAGTCCTAAACATGCTTCATTATGCAAATGTTCCTCTGTGACTCTCTTCTTAGCTGCTTCCTTCTACTGTCTAGCTGTGTGTGTTCATGTAACTCAGGTTTGGTCTAAATTTACGGTGAGGAAAACATAATTAGAGAGGCGGAACTGTTGCAAAAAAAAAAAAGTAAAACCAGATTAAAGCTAAAATAAATACTTGTACATTTAGCTCCATGCAGATTACCTGCATTCCCACAATGGTACTTAAGAGTTGTGAATGTACAAATGTTCTTTTTCTTTGTGTACACATTTAGTTTTATTGTAACAAAGCAACTTGTACACTTTTAACGTTTAAAACTCAGCATCATCTTTTCTTTCCAGTGAAACAAAAATAAAATTTAAAAATAAACTAGAACAAAATTACAATAGAGAAATATCAATTCTGAATAAGATCCTACAGGGTCTGCTGATTCTCCCATCGAGTGGCAGGGTCACATCATCATTAGGAGAGACTTTTATTTTAAAATGTCACCTTAGACTGCAAGGATGTCCGTTAAACACCACAATTACACATGCCAAAGAAGGGGACATGTTGTCAAAATGCCCACTTAACTCACCAAATGTCTCAAACCCACCCTTTGCTGACCTTCTATAACCCCCCCCCCCACTTTTTACGTTTTTTTTTTCTTTTTTTAAACAAGAGAAAGTAGACAGATACATGTTGGTAAATGCTAACTGTCCATATTCACATAGAGACACAGTGTAATCTCTGAGCCCAATATACAGAGAAAGGAGGAAAAAGCTAGAATTCTATGCACTACTGCACAGGGGCCTAGCGACCTCCAGCTCCCAGCAGAGCTCAGGGAGCAGAAGGTTTTTCTTTTTCCCACAGAGCACGGTGGTGTTGGTTCCATTAAGTTTTTCTTGAGACAGGAAGGGATAAAAGTGAATTTGAAACAGAAAGGGGCAAAGATTCTTTTCCCACTGTATTCTGCTCAAGGTACACCCCCCCGCCCCCTGCCAAAGAAGGTGAGAACCATGGTGTAAAGATGGTGTAAAGGAGGGAAGAGAGACCTCAAAAACAGGGCGACTGAGCACAAGGGGCGGGGGGAGAAAAAGAATAAATAGACTGCAACTTGCTCCCAGGGACTGGAAAAAATTTAAAAAGGTTGGGACCCATCAGTGTTCATTAGTCATCTGCTCCTTCACCTTCCTCTCCTTCTTCCCCCTCCTCATCATCTTCATCTTTGTCACCTTCATCCTCATCCCCTTCTTCATCAATATCTTCCAACCCTTCCTCTTCATCATCATCATCATCTTCTTCTTCCCCTTCCCCTTCTTCATCATCTATGACAGGAACCAAGTAGTACTGTGATGGATTTGGCCAAATGTCATCTTCGATGACTTCTCCCAACTCATCTGCACCTGCATCAGAATGGCCAGTGACCAGGTAAAGAAGCTTTCTGGTTCCTCATGCTGTCTCTTCCTGCTGGCGTTGTTCTGTGTTTGACTTGAATGTTTCGTCAAATCCTTTCCAGATTTCCATTTGATTTCAGTGGACTTTGAGATGGATCACCACTCTCATTCAGATGAAACTCTTTGGAGCGAACTTTATTTTCAAAGTAAGGATTTTCATCAAAATAAAAATCTATTTTGTAACTGGATTTAATATCTTCAAATTCTGTCCCTTCAACTCTTGTCAAATAATGCAGTGCCTCTTCATCCTCTTCCCCAAGCAGTGCAGACACTTTTGGGTGGTTAACAAATGTTGTTACCCAAAAATGTGGGATTTTGACATCAATTCTGACCTCTTCTGAAAAAATGGTTGGCAGAGTTTGTTATATTTCTGTTCTACTTTCAAAATCTCCTCACTGGCTGCTCATTAAGTCTGTCTATTACATTTTGTGCTTCATCAACATGTTCAGTCGCTTCTTGCTGTTCTTTTTCTCCCTTTGGCACATCCTGAGGGGTCGGCTTCTTCTCTGGCCTGGGAGCTGGAGGCAGTTTTGGTTTCTTCGTTTGAGATGGGAGCGAGGACTGGCGTCTGGGGGCCATGCTGTGAGGAAAGCCTGAGGAGCTGCTGTCCATATGCCTTTAATTTAATGTCTGGAATAGGTGAGCATTAACTAACGTACAAAAGAGCATATGAGAACCCTCTCCCACACATTGTCTCCTACATACACACACCACCACTCCATTCTCCTCAATGGCAGGCAATATTATTTTAAAAAACATATCCAACCAGAAATGCAGATATAAATAAATACACACATATGTCATCTTGATTCTGCATTTTGCTTTTATTTTTCAATTAACATTATATTTAAAAACATTTTCCCAAATAAGGGCATAGAAGCTTTCTTACTCTTGGTCAGGCTGCACAGTTTCCATCGTGGGTGTGTCACCCCCATTCAGCAGGCCCCCCCGGCAGCTGTCCCCTTGTCTCTGTTCCTGCCATTGGGTGACGACAGCCTCAGAGGCTTGTGGTGCACAGTGATCAGTTCCAAAATTTGGTCTTATTAACAGATTCCTGACACTGATGCCCCTTCTTCTTCTTCTTCTTCTTCTTCTTCTTCTTCTTCTTCTTCTTCTTCTTCTTCTTCTTCTTCTTCTTTTGATTTTTATTGTTGAAAGTATTACATAGGTCCTCCTTTTCCCCCATTAATCTCTTCCAGCTGCTCCCATCCTCCCCCCGCCAAGGCCCTCACCACCCCTTTGTCTGTGTCCACGGGTTATGCATATTTGCATACAAGTTCATTGGTGGATCTCTTCCCACCCACCCTCCCCTGCCTTCCCTCTGAGGTTCAAGTCTGTTCATGCTTCTATGGCTCAGTCTATTTTTGATCATTAGTTTATTTGGTTCATTAGATTCCACATATGAGATCACATGATACTTATCTTTCTCTGACTGGCCTATTTCACTCAGCACAATGCTCTCCAGGTCCACCCACGCTGTTGCAAATGGTAAGTGTTCTTTCTTTTTTACTGCTGCGTAGTATTCCATGATGTAGGTGTACCACAGGTTTTTAGTCCACTCATCTACTGATGGGCACTGAGGCTGTTTCCAAGTCTTAACCATTGTAAATTGTGCTGCTATGAACATAGGGCTGCATATAATCTTTCTGATGAGTGTTTCGGGTTTCCACTATTATCTTCCTATTGAAGTTTTTCTGCTAGTGTACAATCGTGCAATATTAAACGCAAACAGACATATCCATGAAGGTGCTGGCTTGGGCATGTGACCAGCATTTTTGGAACTTTATGTTCTGGGACCGCTAGAGGGAGCCACAAGGGACAGTGGGGAGCTAGGGAGGGAGTAGAGAGATGTGATTAGAAATACAATTGGCTCTGTTGCATTTTTATAAAATTAATATTTATTGTTGAGATTATTGCAGAGGTCCCTTTGTTTTTCCCCCATAGCTCCACCCAGTTCCCACCCCACCCCAGGCTCTTGCTACCCTATTGTCTGTGTCCATAGGTAATATATACATGCATACAAGATCTTTGTTTAATTTTTTCCCGCCCCCTCCCCCACAGCCTCTTCCCTCTGAGAATCATCAGTCTGTTCCATTTCCACACATCTGATTCTATTCCATTCACCAGTTTATTCTGTTCATCAGATTTTTTATTTGTTTGAATTTTAGATTTAATTGTTGATGGATATGTATTTGTTGCCACTTTGTTGTTCATATTTTTTATCTTTACTTTTTTCTTCTTCTTCCTCTGCTTAAAGAATACCCTTCAGCATTTCATGTAATACTGGTTTGGTGGTGATGAACTCCTTTTGCTTTTTCTTGTCTGTGAAGCTCTTTATCTGACCTTCAATTCTAAATGACAGCTTTGCTGGGTAGAATAATCTTGGTTGAGGTTCTTGCTATTCATCACTTTGAATATTTCTTGCCACTCCCTTCTGGCCTGCATAGTTTCTGTTGAGCAATCAGCTGACGATCATATGGGCACTCCCTTGTAGGTAACTAACTGCTTTTCTTTTGCTGCTTTTAAAATTCTCTTTGTCTTTGGCCCTTGGCATTTTAATTATGATGTGTCTTGGTTTGATACTCTTTGGATTCCTCTTGCTTGGGGTTCTCTGTGATTCCTGGACTTGTAAGTCTATTTCTTTCACCAGGTAGGGGAAGTTTTCTGTCATTATTTCTTCAAATAGGTTTTCAATATCTTGCTCTCTCTCTTCTTCTGGCACCCCCATAATTCAGATGTTGGTATGCCTGAAGTTGTCCCAGAGGCTCCTTACACTATCTTCATATTTTTGGATTCTTTTTGCTCTTCTGGTTGGGTGTTTTTTGCATCCTCATATTTGAAATAATTGATTTAATTCTTGGGATCCTCTAGTATACTGTTGAATCCCAGTATATTATTCTTTATTTCAGTCAGTGTATGCTTAATTTCTGACTGATCCTTTTCCATTTTTTGGGCATTCTCACTAAGATCCTTGAAAGTCTCACTAAGTTCCTTGGAGGTTTCTAGAAGATTCTTGAGTAACCTTATAACTGTGGTTTTGAGCTCTATATCCAGTAGTTTGCTTTCTTCCATTTCTTTCATTTGTGCCATATTTCTTTGTCTCTGAATTTTGGCTGCTTCCCTGTGTTTGTTTCTATTTATTGGGTAGCTACTAAGTCTCCTTGAGTTGATAGAGTGGCCTTGTGTAGTAGGTGTCCTATAGGGCTCATTGGCTCAGCCTCCCCAATCACCTGGGTTGGAAACTCTAGGTCAGTGATGGCGAACCTTCTGAGCTCGGCATGTCAGCATTTTGAAAAACCCTAACTTAACTCTGGTGCTGTGTCACATATAGAAATTTTTTGATATTTGCAACCATAGTAAAACAAAGATTTATATTTTTGATATTTATTTTATATATTTAAATGCCATTTAACAAAGAAAAATCAACCAAAAAAATGAGTTCGCGTGTCACCTCTGACACACGTGTCATAGGTTCACCATCACTGCTCTAGGTGCACCCCTTTGTGGGCTTTGTGCACAGTCTTGTTGTAGTTGAGCCTTAATTGCTGTTGGTGTCACTGGGAGGAATTGACCTCCAGGCCAATTGGCTGTGAGGACCAGCTGCTACTACAGTGAGAGAGCTGCTGTGCAGGAGTCACCCTTATGGGGCAGGACTTGCTTCAGTGGGGCTTTGGTGCTCACTGAGTCTGCCCCTTGAGTGTGTCACTTATGGATGTGTAGAGTTGTAATCTGGTATGGTCTCACACTGACCACTGGGTACACTGGCTCTTGGGTCTCCAGGGAGGGGCAAAGTCAGCCACTGCCTGAGGCCACTCAGCAGGAACTACAGAGAGATCTGCAGATTCCTCCTCTTTGTATTGGGTTTAGAAGTGCCCAGATGAGGCCCAGCTGTGAAGCAAGGCTGGCTGGTGGTGGTGCAGGCCTTGGGCCTTTTATTGATAGGTTTGGGGCTCCCTGACTCAGCAGCAGCTGGTTTGACAGAGTTTTAAGCCTGAGAAAGGACAGGCCATTCATATGCAAAAGCTGCTGTGCACAGCTTGGGTGGGGTTGTAAATTGGGTGGGTCAGGTCCCAGGGAATCACCAAGGTGGAACAAACAGAAATGGCTGCCAGTCAGCCCTGCACTGGGGAGGTCCTAGCTCGGGAACAATGACCGCTGTGAGCACCTCCCGTCTGGGAGAAAGCCACCCCCAAATTCCTGTCCCGATGCCAGAGAGTCCAGTTTCTTGTCTTATGTGTCTGGGTCCCCAAAGCCTCGCCCGGCACTGGAGCTGAGAGGAAGCAGGAGCTTGTAAGTTCAGTTTGTTGTGCCAGCCTTTTAAGAGGAGCAGTTGGGTCTCCAGCAGCCTGTGCGTCACTCAGCCCCAATCTGCCCTGGTTTTTACAGTCCAGAGTTCTTACTGCCCATAGGGACTTCTTTTCCAGCTCTGGGAGCCTGGGCAGGGGGTCTGCTGTGGGGCTGGGACCCCTTTCTCCACTGGGCGGCCTCCACAGAGGCAATCTCCTCTGATTCAAAAAGCGGCACAAGTGGGCGCTGGACCAGCCTGCTCCGCCGCATCTGCAACTCCCACCAGTCTCAGTGCGCTTTCTTCTTTACCTCTCTAGTTGCAGGACTTCCATGCAGCCAGCCTCCCAGCGGTTCTGATGGTTGTTCTGTATTTTAGCTGTAATTTTGATATGGTTGTGGGAGGCAGCAAGTACAGGCATTTCCTACCCCTCCATCTTGGTTCTCCCGGCTCTGTTGCATTTTTAAAGGGCTGTTGAGACCTGATTAGGGGAAGTCTCTCCATATTTCACACTTGCTGGCTGTGTGCTGCTCTGGCCAGCTTCTGCTCTGGGGGGCTGGGAGGAAGCAGAGTTGGTGATCCTGTGATGTGGGCGTTATAACAGGACAACTCAGAATAGTCTAAATGCCAAAATCGCCACCCAAGGTTCAGGGAGGCCACCCAGCTGTCCCTTCATTAATTCGGAGCTCTGAGGTGCACCAATTGTTTCCCAATGCCAGCTGCTGCACTTGCTGCCTCAGAGTGCCCCTAGGTGTGTTGTTAAAAATTTGTTCCTGCCCTGGCTGGTTTGGCTCAGTGGATAGAGCCTCAGGCTGTGGACTGAAGGGTCCTGGGTTAGATTCTGGTCAAGGGCACATGCTGGGGTTGCAGGCTCCGGTTTTGGGCTCGATCCCCAGCAGAGGCCATGCAGGAGGCATCCGACCAATGATTCTCTCTCATCATTGATGCTTCCAATTCTTGTTCCTTCCCCTTCCTCCTGAAATCAATTTAAAAAAATTGCCACCCTAACTGGTTCGGCTCAGTGGATAGAACGTCAGCCTGCGGACTGAGGGGTCCCAGTTTCAATTCCAGTCAAGGGTACATGCCCCGGTTGTGGGCTCGATCCCCAGTAGGGGGCGTGCAAGAGGCAGCTGATCCATGATTCTCTCTCTTCATTGATGTTTCTATCTTTCTCTCCCTCTCCCTTCCTCTCTGAAATCAATAAAAATATATATTTTTAAAAATTGCCTCCAGGCCCCACCTCCATAGCCCCAGGAAGCAGCCTGGGAATCTGTAAGAAGCCTGCTGGGCAGCAGGGCACAGTCAGCCGGGGCCAGGAGCAGCGCTGCTGAGCAATCAGGGAGCTGGGGCTGCGGCTCAGCAGGTGGGCACATGGCGTTCCCACGCAGCCTGGTGCTCGGCCTGGAAAAGGCTTAGCATTCTCTCCGCCTTCAAAAGGTCCAGGCAGGACGCTGTCCGCTGGCCCCTCCCCGGAGGTTGCTGCAGGGCCCCAAATGAGCGCTGATTTACAGAGAAGCAGTGGTGGGTAATGTTGGCCAGAGCACCAGCCAATTCTCCCCTTCTGCCTGGTACCCACAGTCACGAGCCTTTCTCAGTGAGCAGTGGTCCCGGTAGGAGGTGGCACGTTAGCTGAGGCTCTGGCATTGCTCAGGTGGCAAGGAGTGAGTCTGAAGAGGGGAAGTGAGTCTGAAGATGGTGCTAGATGCAAGGCTGGACCATCCCGCAGGAGGACGCTGCATGAGGTGGCCCTGCCCACGAAGATGTACAGACTCAGGCCAGGGGTCAGGTGGGGGGACGGGACTCAGGCGCCTCCTACTCCAGGGAGAGCTGGTGGTCTCACAGCCCCGTTTACTTTAGGAGCTCTGCTTTTCCTGGGAAACCAGGCCTCCTCACCCACAGATGGGGCCGTGTCCTGACTAGACAGGAGCTCTGACTCTCTGGGTACATCGTTAGGCGTGGCCCCTCTCTCCTGGACCTAACTTGTCCCTTTACGTAAGGGAGACGCATTTTCCTACTTCTGTGTAAATGCATAACATAATGCAACAGCAAACCGATGTTTCTCTCTGCCTCTCTCTCTTTCTCTCCTTCCTCACTCTCTCAAAAATCAATAAATTAAAAATATTTAAAAATCTTTAAGAAAATATAATTGATCAAATATGTAAGTGATATTACATGTTCAGGAGCATTTGGTCAATCGAGTTTGCAGTCCATACCCTCCGGCTTCCTGGCAGCCACACTGGGCCAGGGCCAGCCACACTGCTCGCTTGCCCTCTCCATTGTTGATCCAACCTCTGCCTCATCTAACCTGCTGGGCTTCCTTCCAGCATATTCTTCATTTCAAATATGACACCGTTCACTTCTGACTGGTTCTGTTACATGGCTTCTATGTCTTTTTTAGTAAATGTCTCTTTGTTTAACTTACTACTGAGACTGTTCCCCAAGTTCCCTGAGCATCCTTATAACATTGCTTTAAACTCTGCATCTGGAGTTTTGTTGCTTCAATTTCTTTAATTCTTTTTCTGGGACTTCTCTTGCCCTTTCATTTGAAGAATATTTCTTTGTCTCCCCATTTTGTTACCTTTCTGTGTTCATCTCTGTGTGTTAGGTAGATCTGCTGACTCCCAAGCTTGTGACGAGGGCTTCTGATGTAGGTGCCTTGTGGGTCTCGGTGGCTTAATCTTCTAAATCCTTGAGCCAGGTGCTCCAGAAGTAATTCCTGTGTGGGTCATGTGCCGAATGCTGTTGGTCGCTTGGTGGGTAGTTAACCTTCAGGTGGCCTGATTATTTGGACAGACCTCACTCACCATGTGTGAGCTGCTGTTCGAGAGCTGCCCCCTGAGACAGAGTGGTTCCAGCAGGGTCTCGTGGCTTCCGGGCCCCCCTTTTGCCTGTGCCATTGGTGTGGCTAGTTGGGTTGAGCTCTGGTGTGGTTGGAAGCCCACCACTGGTTGTGTTGGCCAGGACTCCAGTGGAGGTCAATGTCAGATGTTGTGTGTAACCAGCCTTGGGCTACCCATCTGGAGCCACCACACTATTCACTCTTTGTGGCTGTGTCTATTGGGCTTGGGGTGTGTGTGGGAGGCCAGGCTGCGTTCCAGGATTGGCTTCCTAAAGCTCTGAGCTGGGGCAGATGAAAAGCCTAAGGCTCCTGAGGTCGACAACCTCCTATCAGCTCCTCCCCCTGAGGTTGCCTGGACTTCCCAGAGTCTTATGCAGAAAGGTTACAGAGCAGGCCACACTGGCCAGGCCCACTGACCCTTACACATGGTTCAAGCTCAGTAGGGCAGGGCAGCTGGGCTGGGAAGACAGGACTCTGGGTGCCTGACTTGGGGCAGCACGA
Organism: Myotis lucifugus; assembly: GCF_000147115.1. NCBI lineage: Eukaryota > Metazoa > Chordata > Mammalia > Chiroptera > Vespertilionidae > Myotis > Myotis lucifugus. The sequence goes on from NW_005871532.1 coordinate 109,028, forward strand.
TCAGGCACTCAATGGGGAGAAGGTGGCCGCCTTTGCAGAGCCATACCACTCAGTCTCTGCCAGAGCCTGCAACGCCAGCTCCCCCAGGAGGAGCGCACCACAGGCACATGTTGGGTGCAGCCGCCTGTCTCCATTGCAGAAGCCAGCTGAGCAGGACGAGGTCATTGAGGTCACTGGGACTTAGGCAAAGAGATGAAGAAAGCCCTCCACTGGGGTGACACCCCTGGGCCAGGGAAAGGGGGGAGCTGCACACCTCCCCTCAGCCCTGTAGCCACGCCTGCTGGAACCCCTCCATGCAACCTCTGGGAGAGATGTCCTCTAATGAATGCCCCACCTTTGAGCAGGGCCAAGTTCCTCCCCTGAGCTGAGCAGAGCTAGGCAGGACGAGTGGGAATTAGCACTTCCACTGGGGGTGGTGCAGGTCAGCAGAGGGGTTTCCATGGGGAGTGGCGCCTGTAGAACCCATGGGGGGGGGGGGGTTGTCCCTGTTCAAGGTCACAGTTCAATGACCATCTGAGAGTCTGCCGGTAGTTTCTCCAGGAAAAGAGCACAGCTCAGGACCCTGTTGATAGACAAACGGCCCTTTCTACCAGAGTGGAGCTTGGCATGGTGGTGCCACCTTATGTGGAGGACCTGTTGGTGCAGGCCCAGGAGGTGCTGTAAAGTAGGATCGCCGGCCTTGGGATGTGGCACCTGAAGGCGGAGTGAGAGCTGACCCAGGACAGGACCTCAGCAGCCGGCCCTGCGGATCCCTCCGGAGCCACACCTCCCAGGTCTTCATGGCGTCCCATGCCGTCCCCTTCCCTCTACCAGAGCTCCAGGCGGCCCCGGGGTTGATGCTTTAGGGGGCTCCTCCTCTCTCCAGGGCACAGAGTCCCACTGACTCACTGCCACACTGCAGGCTCCTCCTCCCGGCCCTGGGGCTCTGGTTTGGGAGTTCTGGGACTGACACCCCACACTCCTAAGGGGGGACCCTTGCAGCCGAGATATCCCTCCAGCTTCTCAGTCCCTCCCAGTCCCTGGGCCACTTCTTAAATCCTTGGATACAATCTCCTCTTCAGCGTCCTTCACTTGCTCACCCAGGCGATCGCTTTATTTAGCTGTGACCTCGGTTTAGCATGGGGAGGTGTGTGGCTTCCACCTACACCGCAGCCACCTCGGGTCCTCTCTGGGCTTTGTTCTCCCTGCAACTGATTTCTACTCAGAACATACTGTCGGCTTAACAATAACCATTAAACCTGGAGACACAAAGCACAACTTCCTTGAATGGGAGCCTCTGATCATGTTTCTAACTTTAGTCTTACTAGGTAGATAGTATTTTCATCAATTTACAGATAGAGAAAGCAAGGCCATGAAGTCAGCCAAGTGGCAGAGCCACGATTCGAAACTTTCACTCCAAAACTCTCAGCTTCCACAATTCCTCCGAGATGAATTAGGCTCCACCTGAAGCTAAAGATCACCCTGCCAGGCTTGTACCTTCTTGACAGAAGCTATCAATACTTGTGAGGATTTTCCTGTGCCAGAGCTAGTTTATGTAATAACCCCCGTTTCACTCCCCTCTCGAACCAGTACTCATATCACCGAGTCCCACATGGTCTGAATCCCGGGTACTGGATGGTTCGCTTCCAGAGGAAGGCGTGACTCTGAGCAAGGAAATGAAAGATGGCTTGTTTCTGCTGCAGTGACCATGTTAATTCCCCGTTGCTCTCCCTGGGACTCCCCCCAGGCACACAGCAAATGTCAGCTAATGAACAAATGAGAAAAACTGTTGGCTAAAAAGACAGTGTCTGAGATGAAAGATTTGCACCTATTCAGTGTTTGACAAAGGGGTTAAATATTTATTGAAGGGTGCGGCATGTCCACTCCTTCATTCAGCAAAGTATTTCTTGAACCACACCCAAGTCTCGGGCATTCCAGAAGGACATACGGTTTACTACAGCCACGATTCACACATGGTCTCTACTTTGAAGGAATTTAGGGTCTAGAATAAACAGCAGCACAACAATAAAAAGCAGTGAACACTGACGCAGACAACCTAGCAAGTGTTTTGAATTTGAAGTTAGAAAAACAAGCAAAAGAAGTTCTTCACCCTTCAGTTGGTCTCTTTGGACATCGTTTTTTCATGCACTCATTGGCAATCAGTCTCAGGGTCTCAAACCTTTCCTCCATGAGTTAATCACAAATGTATTTGTTCTGATTTGTCTCCCTAGTTTCCATCTTCCTCCCAGACACCATCTACACTAATAAAAGAGAAATATGGTAATTGGTGTACGACCGCTACCCTTTTCATTGGCTAATCAGTGAGTATATGCAAATTAACTGTCAGCCAAGATGGCGGCGGCCGGCAGCCAGGCAGCTGAGAACAGGATGCTTGGTTGCCCCAGCGATAGAGGAAACCAAGGTTCCCGCCTGCAGCTGCGGGGCTCTGAGCTCCTGAAGTGACAGCTCCAAAAGATACAATGTTTCAATAATAGAAGCTAAAAGATGGCGGTTAATCTGCTTACTCAGGCTCCAAGCGGTAGAGCGAAGCCAAACAGTCCTGAAGCCACAGAGCAGAGAGGCCTCACTGGCCGGGGATCAGCAGAGCCGGGAGGCCTCCCGCCCCGGGATCAGAGAGGCCTCCCGGCCCCGGGATCAGCGGAGCTGAGAGGCCTCCCGGCCCCGGGATCAGCGGAGCCGAGAGGCCTCCCAGCCCCGGGATCAGCGGAGCTGAGAGGCCTCCTGGCTGCCTGGATCAGCGGAGCCGAGAGGCCTCCCGGCCCGGGATCAGTGGAGCCAAGCGGCCTCCCGCCCCAGGATCAGCGGAGCTGAGAGGCCTCCCACCCCGGGATCAGCGGAGCCGAGAGGCCTCCCGGCCCCAGGATCAGCGGAGCCGAGAGGCCTCCCACCCCGGGATCAGCAGAGCCGAGAGGCCTCCCGGCCGCCTGGATCAGCGGAGCCTGATGGAAGCCCTGTGTGTTTATGCACCCTGGGGGTGCAGAGGTCCTGTCCTAGGCAGAGGCCTATGGCGAAAATTTCGACTCTGAGAAGCAGCCTACGGGCTGGAAGGCGGCTCCTTTGACCTCAGTGCTGGAGAAGACCATTAAGCAGAAAACTAAAGAAACCGATTTTACATCATTTCCCAGGTGGAGAACAGTTGGCATGTAAGCCCCTGACCAGTGCCCAGCCTCTCCTCTGTCAGTCTATCTCACTCTTAGGTACCATGTTCTTTGTTCTGTCTTAACTGCAACTCATTTTTAAACTAGATTGCTTTTAAAAGAAGACTAAATAAAGTTTCCCTTAACTTATTTAGGTGGTGCTGGGGCTGCTGGGGACCTGATAGAAGACACAAACACGCAATGGGGGGCCTGTACCCAGCAGCCCCAAGGCCCGCCACCTTGGTGCTGGGGCTGCCGTGGGTATCAGAGACACAAACCCGCAGGCCCGGCACCCAGCAGACCCAAGGCCTTCGTGGCAGAACTAAGGAGCAGCAAGCCAAGCGGTAGGAAGCAGCAAGCATGTGGGCAGTAACAAGGGAGGGGTCCCGGACTGCAAGAGGGCACATGCTGGGCTAAGGGACCCCCCACCCATCCCCAGTGCACGAATTTCGTGCACCGGGCCTCTAGTCTCTATATAAACAACCAGCCTGCACTATAAACCAGGTCTCAAGAACTGAACTTGGAGTTCTGTCTGACTTCCTGAAGATGGAGGAAAAGACACATGTGCAGGGCGACGAGAAGGCAGCGGCCACAGCATCCGACAAGGGAGAGAGAGACAGACACCGATGAGGAGTCAGCAAAGGCTTCTGGGTTTTGTATCACCTCCATCCATTTTCCAAGTTTTAACATAAACATGAAAAATATAATCTTGATTTTCCCTTCCTGTGGGAATTTAGATCCTCACTTCAAAGAATATCCTCTGGAATCCTTTCCTGGAGAATAGTGTGACGGTAGTGTACAAAAGTGTTTGGGACTGCTCAGCACACCGTTTCTTAGTAAGACCAGACTTTAAGAAAAAGGGTGGGTCCTGGCCACGTGGCTTAGTTGGTTGGAATATCATCCTGTACATCAAAGAAGGTTGTGGGTTCGATTCCTGGTCAGGGCACATACCGAGGTTGTAGGTTTGATCCCCATTCAGGGCGCATGGGGGAGGCAAATGATTGACCTTTGCTCTCTCTAGAAATCAATAAAAGCATATCATTCGGTGAGGATTGAAAAAAAGAAAAGGGGTGGGAGGGCAGACACTAGTTTGATTACCTTTGAGGAAGCTTCCCTCTCTCCATAAAGTATGCCCTTTCTTTCCTATTAGCTACACAGTAATGAAATCTAGAGGAAGCTTTAACGTTCACAATTAGAGTTTCAGAATTAAGGATGTGAAGACAATGTGTTCAAGAATAACTCGAGATGGCCTGAGTGCACTTATCTCTTCAACACCTTTACTTGAACCCCCATAAAAAAGGGGAATCACATGAGTTTGGAAAACTGGCTAACTGTCAAAGAAACTGATTACCCAAGTCTCTGAGTGTCAGTTAGATGGGCCACGTGACGGAGTTCTGTCCAAAGGAACGTATGCGAGGGATATGCCCGACGTCCAGGCCTGACCCAGACATGTCCATGGGTGCCTCTCCCTCTTCCCTTCTGGACTCCTTGAACAGAAACTGCAGACTGAGAGCCAGGCGGCTCCCAAGGCGGAAGGAACCTCCGAGTAACTGTGGAAGGCTGCTCACTGAAGCTTACAAGAGAAATAACCTTGGAAAGTTATGCAGCCAGTCCCAGTTTCCAAGTATTTATAACAGTGTCTGATCAAGAGTAAAAGCTCCATAAATTTTAGCTCCCATTATCATTAGGAAACAAAATTTACTTCTAACTTTCCTTCTTTTTCTTGGGCAAAGCAGAGTACTAGGGGGTGGGGGTAGTTAGTGAAGAGCACTGAGATACATTTACCAGTGAAAATTGAGTAGTACACTGGTGTATTTAATCTAAACATTGTCACAGCGATTCAAAAAGGAAAAACAATTCATTTGGATCCCAAGTATTTAGTGTTATGACAAGTCTCATAAAATAGAGTGCTTACCCCCTCAAATCTAATACAAATGTGAAACATAAAGAGAATTAGGTTCTCTTCTTCTCCCCTTGACAATGAGCATTTGAGGACACTCTAAAACAGTTCTGACAATCCACATCATTTCTGTGGTTTCAAATTAATATCAAAGTGTACAAAGAGTACTCTGTGCTGTTACAATATTTGTGATACAGTTTAATAGTCATAATCATCTTTTATTGATTTTAAATAGATTTTAAAAGAATGTCTTTGCAAACCATGTTTCTCCAATATATTTGTTACAATAAACAACATTTATGAAAATATTAGTTTAATCTTTTGCAGAGGAAGTGGGAAAAAGTGAGGGGAGAATATTTCAAAACTAACCTTCAGTGTTAGGCCTACATATTTGGCAATGATTATAGAAAATTATAGATTTGTGACAGTGAAACGTCAAAAGTGCAGTGCATCCAGCCAAAAGGAATGCCAGTTCCGCTAGAGACTTGATTTTGCAAAATTAACACAGCATAACCAATGCCATTCATATTTCAAAACAGAACCAATTTTGTCTTTGTGATTTCTGACATAGTTTCTGGGCTGTTAGAAATTAGAAAATTCTGGCTGAAGATCTTGTTACTTTCCTGTAAATCACATGAAAAACTTCGTATTTTATTACTAATGGTTATTATCTTTAAATGTTGAATAGCCTCCATGGTAATATTTTCATAAAAGGGATACTTTACATTTCATTTTCTTCAGAATACACTGAAGAACAAAAAAGTGCATCAACTTAATTTAAAAATCAGTAGTGTCAAATGTATTATTTGGGCATCTAATTTCCTTTCTAATTACCGTAGTTTATTGGCTATTGTTGTTAACCTGTGCCTAATTTATAAATTAAACTTCATCACAGCTATGTATGTATAGAAAAAATATAGCATATATACATATATGTGGTTTGGAAATATCTACAGTTTTACACACCCATGGGGGGTCTTGGAATGTATCCCCATGAATAAGGGGGAAATACTGCATATTCAGGTTCACATATTTTTAAACTATTAAATAGTTTTGAATAAAACCCATCAAAATCTTAAATAATCTCTGATCTGGATTAAACCATGATAGGATCAATTATTTTTTTAAATTCAAATTTATTTATTCATCACTAAACCGTATTATTTAACAATGTTCCTAGAGAATAAGCTTCCTATGTGTAAGAAGTGGTAACCTAGTTACACTGCTATCATAGGCCATTTACAAAGCTGCTGATATGCGGTATCAGGATATCTTTCCACACTGATGTTTGAGCAAATCATACCGAAACCAGAGATAACCATTCCTGAAACAAGGAACCATCTCTATATTAGTATTTCGTTGTCATGGTGCTGCCTTGGTATTTTAAGCACAACGGATTTTTCTGAATGATTATGATAGATTAAGGCATTATATCTCTTTTAAAAACGGTTATTGAGACGATACAGATGATAGCTCTGCTGCCTAGAAAGACACACGCTGTCCCTGGGACCCCCATCTGGAGTTCCGGCATGAGGCTAAGTTCTCGATGCTCACAGCGTCTTGCCTTGATTCACCACAGGGGTCATTTCTCAGCAGCACCATATGCTGATTTCAAATGATACTGTTTACCTGCTAGTCTCTTGGCTGGATATAGAGTATTTTTCTTATTAAAAATACTTAATAATCTACTCAGTCTTTGTAAACTCTCCAAGGAGTGACTTTCCATCTTGGCAAGCACTCCCTGCATGGCTGCTGCACTTTTCTTCCATCATCTTCTTCACGTAACTGAGTGGTCCCTTCCCTTCGAAGGAGGAAGGGTTTTTGAAGGAGCCTCCAATTCTATCCCATAATGTGAAGTACTGTCCATAGTTATAGTCGAAGAACATGTGGTGATCTGTATGATGAGCTGAGCCATTAATAAATGGCCTTAAGATTTGGGGGACACGAAAATCACCATCATGAATGGAAATTGTCCAGATGTTGACCAAGATGTACAAACCCAAATAAACCACCTTGTGCAGTGGAAAGATGAAAGGATATATGTGGTAAGGCAGACTCTGAAGGAAGCCATCCACAGGGTGAAAAGCATGACTTGCAAACGGAGTAGGAATCTTCCAGATGTGATGAGGCTTATGGATGTGCTGCAGAAGAAAAGAACACCATCAGCACTACACACTTCACCGAGGTCAGCACGCAGCTGAGCGTGTCATACTCATGCTGTGGAGAAGACTTACCTAAAAACCCCTTCGAAACTAGCAGAATCACTTTATAAAATGCCTTCCTTCTTTACTTGCCAAACAGTGAAACTTTAGCACCAACACTCCAGACTCATAAAAAATACAAGCAAAATACACCTGGTATTTTCATCACTATGGTTACTTAGGTATTTACCATAATTAGAGGAAATTCTTGGAAATAGAGAACTAATTTATAATTGCAAACTGCTTAAATGTATACTATTTTTCCTTTTTTTATTTGGTCACCTCAGCTTGCCCTACATCCCACTATAGGGCACTCCACACTGCATCCCCCCCAGAACCAGGGACCCTTATCATGGCTTCTCTCCGGATGCCCAGGCCATCTTCCAACCGTCAATCTTTAGTGTCTAAGTATCATCTGAGAAGTTTGATAAAGTGACACCTGAGTTCTAGCTCCAAGATTGCGATGGATTAAGTGTAGAGTGGGAACCAGATATCAATTTTTAATAAGGACCCAGGTAGTCTGGGGACCCTCTTTGAAAATACTGCTAGATTGCAACACTTGCTGTAGAATTTTAGTTAGAACGAGGTATGTGGCAAATCACAATTCAGTCAATAAAATTCCATGTTCCTCAATCTGCATCAGTGGTCAATCTATATCTATATCAGTGGAATCTATAGTTTTGTTCAAATGGGCAACAAAATTCAGTGAGAACATCAGTTGGGAACCTGGTAACTCCATCCTCCCTACTAACCCAGATCCCAGCTAGCCTAGCCTGAAGGGCGCCAATCTGGACTAAAGGTATCCAGTGGGACTGACCCAGGATCAAGAAACTCAAATTATTCTTAAAGTTTTACACAAGGATCCTGAGTGGTGGGATTCATTGACTAAAACAACAAATCAGGTCAGGCATAGGATTTTTTTTAAAAAAATATTTCTTTATTGATTTCAGAGAGGAAGGGAGAGGGAGAGAGGTAGAAACATCAATGATGAGAGAGAATCATTGACCGGCTACCTCCTGCACACCCCCCCACTGGGGATCAAGCCCACTGAGCTAAACTGGTTAGGGCAGGATTTTTCTTTTTCTTTTTTTTTTTTTGTAAGCCACATCAGATTACTGAACTCAGGCATATTTCTATGTGGAGGAAGGGAGTGGGAGAGATAGATAGAAACATCAATAATGAGAGAGACTCATTGATCAGTTGCCTCCTGCACGCCCCCCACTGGGGATCAAGCCCACAATCCCGGCATGTGCCCTTGACTGGAATTGAACCCGGGACCCTTCAGTCCGCAGGTCGACGCTCTATCCACTGAGCCAAACCGGTTAGGGCGATTTCTGTTTTTTAAAATTGAATTTATCGGAGTGACATTGGTTAATAGGGTCATATAGGTTTCCAGCGTAAATCCTATCATACATGCTCTGTATATAGTATGGTGTGCCCACCACCCAGTGTCACATCATCTTCTGTCATCATGTATTTGTCCCCCAATTACTACCCGCCCTCCCTCTTCCCTCTGGTAACCACCATCCTGTTGTCTGTGTCTATGAGTTTCAGTTTTATATATATTCATATATACTATTGTTTTCTTTCCCTAAAAAATGATGTACCTTATACACAAGTCTATGATGAAGGCCTCTGTGGATCCAGTAGATCAGCATGTCAGTGAAGAAGAGGAAGGACAGTACACTAACGATGAGGTGAAACCAGCCTAGGAGAGAGAGAGAACAGTGCACAGTGGAATCCACAGTCACCTCCTAGGATTAGCATTTCTTTTTTACATGTCTAAAAGCAAAGTATGAACCTAGACTCAAATATTACAAACTATCGGTTTTGGCCAAACACATTATAAATTCATCTCCTTTGACTCTCTGGAATCTGTTCATTTCCTCCTTTTCTTCCTATAAAAACTTGAAAATGCTCCACCTAAAATCTTTCTTAATTATACTATTAAGCTATTTATGAGACAGAAAAAAGATATTCCTGAAGCATGGGTATTATTTAAATCTCTGAGAATAATTCTATTTAATAATCTTCCTTCATAAACATGTCTTTATACATTATCTCCCTGGTTAGAATTTTATTTTTCACTAAATACCTCAAACTGAGCATTTACTCCATAACCCAGCCCTTTCTGATTTTTCCAACGTCATCTATTCCTGTCCTAACCAGGCTGGGTTACTCAACGTCCTCCCAACATCTTGAAAGTCTTGCCGCTATACCGTTACTCATGCGTTTCCATGCGTCCAGAATGCCCTTCCGCCATTGATTTTCACTCACAATCCCATCACTTTTCAAAGCCTAGTCAAGTCATCACCTTGGTGTGTGATTTCTGTTTCCTCCCTTAACTAACTGATCTTTACTTAGAAAGCAGGGGCTGGGGCTGACCCACCACTTATTGGTTGAGAAACCTGGGCGAGTTACTAAAATTCTCTGCAAACTTAATTTACTCACCTATAAAGCAGAATAATAGAACCTACCTCATACAACTTATGTAGGATAAAATGAATTAAGACGTGAAAAGCTTAAATCTGTAGCTGGTACTTATTAACACTCAATAAATGTTAACTATTATTCTTACTGTTTAATACTAGACACTAGAATGTATCTTGATGGAATAATTTCAGAATTTCACAAAAAGTGAGCTTAGTTACTGTAGGACTGTTTATAATAGACAAAAAGAAACACTCTAAAGGTCTAAAAATTAGAGCTCATTTAAATAAACTATGGCTATCTACAGAATGAGAAACTAACTAACATTAGATAATGCTAATATTTATAGGCATAACAATATGGGCATAGATATTGTTAACAGCAAAAAAAAAAAAAAAAATGGACTCCAAAGCAGTATGCATAGTGAGGTTTCATTTTTATAATGTAGATAATGAAGTATACAGGCATAGAGGACATGTCAGATGATTTACAGTTTCTAGTAGAAAGATAATTGATTTTTTAAAATCTGTATTTTCTGATTTTCCATAATTGTTATGTATTACTTGAGTTATTTTTTTTAGAAGTTTGATTTCAATACAGGGTAGCAAATGCAAAGGCTTATATATCTGATCATGCCAATCTTTCTCCAGGCACAATTTCATCTAAAACAAAGATTTAAAATTGACAGATAAACTTAAATGCACATTATATGGCTAGACAAATACATAAAAGAATATTAACAAATATTAAAAACAACTGAGCAATTTCTAATTATTTTATATTTTTATTGATTTCAGAGAGGAAGGGTGAGGGAGAGAGAAAGAGAAGCATCAATGATGAGAGAGAATCATTGATTGGCTGCCTCCTGCACATCCTCTGCTGGGGATCAAGCCACAACCCGGGAATGTGCCCTTAACCGGAATTGAACCCGGGACCCTTCAGTCCATAGGGCAATGCTCTATCCACTGAACCAAACCAGCCAGGGCTTTCTAATTATTTTAAAAGAAGGAAGAGGCAGGTTAAGCTCTTTAGAAACACCAGCTTGGGCTGACCTTGCTATTCACTTACCACTTGGAAAGCCTCCTACGTCATCATACAACTTGCTGTAACCCCTGAGCTCCAGCAGGAACAGCGCGACAGTGGGAATGCTTATCCACGGCAGTGCCTGGACAGTGAACATGATCTCTCGATAGACTTGGTTCTGAAAATGAAATTTCCAATACTTAAAAATCACTGCTCATTAAGCAACACCAGCACAGAGTTGTTTGGGGTTGGATTTTTAGAATCTCCTGTATTTTTTTTTTTAATAAAATATGTTTTTACTGATTTTTCGAGAGAGAAAGGGAGAGAGATAGAGAGATAGAAACATCGATGAGAGAAACATCATCGATTGGCTGCCTCCTGTATGCTCCCTACTGGGGATTGAGCCCAATTGGGGCATGTGCCCTGATGGAGAATCGAATCATGACCTCTTGGTTCCTGGGTAGATGCTCAACCACTGATCAACACCGGCCAGCCTAGAATCTCTCTTATATGAACAAGCTAATTCCCAAAATGTTCCTATTAAAATGTTAATAGGGAATGGGTCAGAAAAAATTCCTTTTGTTCTGAGCAAAAACAATAAATATTTAAGATTCTCAAGCTTATTCTCCTTCCAACAAATTTGTATTCTAAATTTCGATTTTACTGAATAATTATTTCTTTCATAGTTAACTTCCATCCATAATCCTCTTTTTCCTCAGTTCTTGGAGACTTGTATTTGACAAATACAAATAACTGAAACAGAGAAATTATTATAAACTAAAATTACTGTGTTTGGATCCTCTAGCTAAAGAAAAATATACATAGCAAAATTTATTTCAGTTATGAGTCAAATATAAAAATAACTACACAAATGTGTGCATTTATTTATCACTATTAGCAGAGAAATTCTTTTTTTTTTTTAAAATATTTTTATTGACTTCAGAGAGGAAGGGAGAGGGAGAGATAGAAACATCAATGATGAGAGAAAATCATTGACTGGCTGCCTCCTGCACGCCCCATACTGGGGATCGATCCTGCAACCCTGCATGTGCCCTTGACTAGAATTGAACCCGGGACCCTTCAGTTCACAGGCCGATGCACTATCCACTGAGCCAAATCAGCCAGGACTAAAGAAATTCTTTGTAACTAAAGTTACGAAGTACCAGGCTTTTAGTTTAAAAAAAAAAAAGTTGGATTCATTATTTGTTTAAATTAAGGAAGGAGATGTGGGATTAGCCCTACCAAAAACATATAACCCACCTGGGGCTGGTTTCAAAAACTTTACTTATTTAATCTGAATAGCTCACAAATTCATCACATTGTGTTTTCTTTTTACTGTAACTGTAGTTAAAATAGGTAAGAAAATCACTTACCTTTAGAAATTGTGGATGTTTCATTAAAGAATGATCAAAGATAAAATAATAGCTGAGTGTTGCAAAGACAAAATAAAGGATATAAGCCCCAAGGTTTGTCACAATCAGGAGGCTGAGAGTCTGTCGGAAGAAGTTGTCCTCTGGCCACGTGGCTGGGTATACGTATGGTGTGAAAACATAACGATCGGCAGCACTGAGAACGAGGTCCATCTCTGCACCTGAAGGAGAAACAGGTGCCACAGTTACACGCTGTCATTTCTCAAAGCAACGTTTTCAGAAAAATGACCCGAAGTGCCTGCTTTAATAAGCATGTGTAGAAGTCTGCTCCTGCTGGAACCCCCGGAATGCCCATCTTCAGAGCTAGAAGGGATCTGAAGTACCATCTCTAGTCCAATCTCTTCATGTTGTAGAAGGGGGCACCAAAGCTCAGTTAGAGAAACCGAGACCCAGTAAGTTTTTTCTTTAAGGTTTAGCATTTCCATGGATAAATGTGGATCCAATTCCTTTTCAGTGTTCTTTCCTATTATGCCCAAGGGCAACACGGCAGGTAGTAAAGATGTGGAATGCAAGGCACTAGGTACCCAGGCAAATGGTTTCCTCTTTAAGCTACAAGTTTTAGCAGCCTCTCTCCTAAAAAAAACACCTCCCATTTCAGAGATTTTTGCTTCAGTGCTGAAACTTAATTTCCTAAAAGGTATCTATGTTGCCACCACAAGCACAGAAGTCAGGCACTATCTGTTCTTACGACACAAGGAAAGACCACTCTCATCGACAGAACAAAGGTAGATATATTCTTAATGTTAAGAATTAGAATACATTTATTCCTTCCACCACGAAGCAATGCTCTAGATCAGTGGTCGGCAAACTGCGGCTCACGAGCCACATGTGGCTCTTTGGCCCCTTGAGTGTGGCTCTTCCACAAAATACCGACTTCTGTGCATGGGCCACGAAGTTTCAATCGCACTGTACATGCGCGCCTGCACGTGGTATTTTGTGGAAGAGCCACACTAAAGGGGCCAAAGAGCCGCATGTGGCTCGCGAGCTGCAGTTTGCCAACCACTGCTCTAGATTATGGGCTAGGAAACTGGGGCCTGAGTCAAACCCAGAACCTGTTCCTGTAAACAACAAGCACCCACCCCTCCCAGGCCTTCACCACACTATTGCCTGTGTCCATCACATGGTCTTTATCTGCTACATACTGGACCATATAAATAAGTATCAACTTATGAAATAAAATTAAAAAATTAAAATAACTCTTTACAATGTTTATATAATTACTTATTTACAGCCTATTTCCCCTACTAGATTCCCCACTGATTCCACACAAGAATTTAGACTTTTTAAAAATCATGCATACATGTAGTTTAAAATAATCACTGTAAAGTGAGATACAGAGAGAAGTGTTGCTTTCATACGTACAGCACAATTATCACCTCACTTCCAGCCCTGTGGGTAACCATCTTTATTCGTTCCTATGAATCCTTACAATATTTTTAAATGTAAGAGCCAATTACAAATTTTTATTTCCCCCCTTCTTTATAAAAAGTGACATATTATATACACTGTCACACATTCTTTTCTCTTACCATGTATTTTGGAGATCTTTCCATCATAAGAATATCCTCCTTTTTGTTTTTAATAAAGTAGCTTTATTAAGATACAATTCATAGGGAATCATTCAAAAGTTTTTAGCATATTCTCACAGTTGTGCAATCACTATCCAATTTCAGAACACTCTCATCACCTCCAAAAGAAACTCATTCTCCATACTGTTGAGCTTCTTAGACATGTACATTGTTTGCCATCCAATTTAAGGAGTTTTGGGCCATAATTTCTTAAAACAACCATTTTACTAGTTTTCTCTCTTCTCTTTTGGGACTCCCATTATGTGTATGGTGGTATCCTTGATGGTATCCTCCAAGTCTCGAGACTGTTAATTCTTCTTCATTTTTACTTTCTGTTCCTCAGATTGGATAAATCTCAATTGCTCTATCTTCAAATTCTTTGTTCTCTTCACTCAAATATGATGTTAAGTTCATTTGAAACTTGTTATATTTTCAACTCTTGAATTTTCATTTGGTTCTTTTCTTTAAAAAATAAATTCTATCACTTTATTGATAGTCTCTATTTGCTGGGATATTGTTCTCTTACTTTCTTTGAGTTATTTAGATGGTGTTCTTTAAACATATCTGTAGTAGCCAATTTTAAAGTCTTTTCCCAGGAAATCTGGGCTTTCTTAGAGATTGTTTCAATTGACTGCTTTCTTGTGCATGCACAGGCCATAATTACCTGCTCCTTTGTGTGTCCCATAAGGAACATTTTATATCACATAATGGGCAGCTCTGGGAATCAGATTCCCCATGGGCCTTCCTCAGGGTTTCATGTTGCTGTTATTTTAGTGACTTCTCCAGACTGTTTGTATAACACCTATATTCTTTGTTGTGTGCAGCTACTGAAGTCTTTATTCACTAATGAGTGAACAGAATTTCTTAAATGCCTTAAACCACCAGCCTTTGTGAGGTGCTGTGTGTAGGGCCATGCTTTCAATGTTTCCGTGGGCAGTTTACAACTCTGACTTAGCCTTTACTTCCTGCTTGCACAGACCTGCAAGTTCAGCCAGAAGTGAGAGATTAGGGCCTTCTTCCATCTTCTTGGGTACACAACCCTTCCCGTGGATATCATTCTGGATTCCCAACAAAATGTTAGAGCTTTGCAAAGACTCCTATGGACATTCCTCAGTGTTTCCTTTTAAGAGTTTTGGTCCGGCTCTTGTTAGTGCTGTCTCCTAAAACTATGAGGTTAAGCAATCACCACCGATTTTCTTGACAAAAACCTTGGGGATAAAGAAGAACCTTGAGAATAAAGTTTTTCAGAGAATTGCCAGAGAGGTCAAATAGTGAAAATTCTCTGGGTTGGGGCTTTTTGGGGAACTGCAAACCTGTCCTGTCCCTCCCAGGGTTGCTAGGCTGTAGTGCTTCACAACTCCTATAGATGTAAGGCTAATTTTCAAGGCTCCCACAAAGCTGGGGGAAGGGGACAGAAATAAGGAAAGCTAAAATGCCACAAAGCTTCCTGCTCTTTCTGTGTCTCAGTCATTTTTCTAGAATAAACCTTCCTAGGATTATTGTAAATCTTTAATTCCTAGAGTTCTACAAAAATTGACCTTGGCAACTTTTGTCAGTGTTTTGTTGCTTTTATAAAAAAGCAGACTTTCCGAGGAGGTTCTTACTCTGCTATTCTGGAAGTCACCATCTCCTTTTTTATAGTACAAGGCTACCATTTTTTTTTTTTTTAATGAAACATTTGGTTTCAGATGTATTTTGCAATTCAGAATTTCTAGATTTCTCCAAGGTAAAAACATCTTCCTACTAGTAAACACAAATATTTGTTTAGAAAAATGAATATTCACATTAAATGGATGTACACTGCAAACAGTATAATAATTTATATAGTAACTACATGTAGTAATAAACAAATATAGAATTGTATAGACTAAAACAGTTATTACTTCTATTTTTAAAGGAAAATATTCGGTAAACTTTCAAATACATTTCAAAGTTAAATAACTGCATGTATGTGTGTCTATATATGTAATACATTTTTATGAAATCTGGTAGCTGGAGGATCTTGTGGAGAAGGGCCCATGAGGTTAGAATTAGACATTGATGATGAGCCAGGATCAGGATTCTCAAGTGATAAAGCAACGCTACTCAAGATGGCCTCCTGAAAAGATTTCTACCAATGTCATCTGTCATATTAAATGTTTCTGCTCCACCCATGCTGTTTGTCACCATAATGCCTTCAGTAATTTTTCCACTTGTATTCACAATGTAGCCATCAACGCAGTCATGACTTTCTTCATGCTTGTGTTTAACAACCTTTCAGTAGTTTCCCCACCATCCAAGAATGCATAACAGAAGCATCATGATCAATGTCCAACATTTCTTCAATGTCAGATTCTGCTGACTTATTTATGGTTTTGGCTGTTACAATATCTGGTCTACTTAATGAAGTCAGGTATCATCTTCTCATTGGTGATACAAAATGTTGCAAAAATCTTTATTTGCAGGTTCATTTTCAAACTTTATTGTCACTACAGTGTTCAGCATTTAATAATGCTGATTTATCAATATCATTTCAAGCATTAGCAATTTGGAAAACAAGATCTTTATGATTGACTTTTTTTATCTTCTAGAATTTTTTTCCTTTTTATTAAATTTATTGGGGTGGCACTAGTTAACAAACTTATACAGGTTTCAGGTGCACAATTCCACAGCAAATCATCTGTATACTGTGTGTTCACCACCCTCAGTAAAATTTCCATCCATCACCATTTATCCCCTCTATACCGTCCTCCCCTCCATGGGGGGGCCTCTCCCCCTACAATCACCACTGTGTCCATGTCCATGGGTTCTTTTATTCTCTTTTACTCAAACCCTCCATGCACCATCCCCCCGCCCCAAGCCCACTTCCCTCAATAGCTATCAGCCTACTCTCTACCTATGAGTCTGTTTGTTCATTAGATTATATGGTATTTGTCTTTCTCTAATTGGTTTATTTCACTGAGCAAAATGCTCTCCAGGTCCATCCATCCTGTCACAAAGGGTGAAATTTCCTTCTTTTTTTTATGGCCAAGTAGTATTCCATTGTGTAAATGTACCACATATTTTTTTATCCAATTATCTACCAATGGGCATTTGGGCTACATCCAAATCTTGGCTATGGTAAATAATGCTGCAATTAACACAGGGGTGCATATATTTTTTCAAATTAGTGTTTCAGGATTCTTTGGATAAATTCCCAAAAGTGGAAAAGCTTTTTATCTTTAATTGAGTTTATTGGGGTCATAATGGTCTGTAAAACCATGCAGATTTCAAGTTACAACTCAATAAAACATCATCTGTGCACTGCACTGTGTGCCCATTGTCCCAAGCAAGTCTCTTTCCATCCCCATTTTCCCCGCCTTTGCCCACTTCTACCTAGTCCCCACGGCCCTTTCCCTCTGGTTGTCGCCACACTGTTATCTGCATCTCTGTGTTATGTATACATGTGTGGGGCTTCTTTTTCTGGTGCTAATTTGTAGGTCTCTGTTAACTACTGCAGGTACTACAAACACTTATTTTTCCCAGAGTGTAACACACCATGGTATAAAGGCTGTATCTCAGTCACAGTGGGTGGAAAGCAAATGAAAAAAACATTATTTTAACAAAAAAGTTGAGGAGAGTGCACTAAAGAGCTGTCTAGGATGTGTTACTGAATCAGGCTGAAGATTTTGGCATAAAGATGCCCAGGAATTTTGTGAGACTGATTCAAACACTTTAGGTCAGTGATGGCGAACCTATGACACGTGTGTCAGAGGTGACACACAAACTCATTTTTTTGGTTGATTTTACTTTGTTAAATGGCATTTAAATATATAAAATAAATATCAAAAATATAAGTCTTTGTTTTACTATGGTTGCAAATATCAAAAATTTCTATATGTGACACGGCACCAGAGTTAAGTTAGGGTTTTTCAAAATGCTGACATGCCGAGCTCAAAAGGTTCGCCATCACTGCTTTAGGTGGTGGTTTTTTCTATCACTGCCAACTTTATCTGTGTGTGTCTGAAGCACTGGTGTTGCTCCTGCAGTCTGAAGTAGCTTTTGGAATGTAAAACAAATACAGAACTATTTCATCACCATTGAAAATTTATTCAGCATTCAGGTCTTCATCAGATATTATCTCAGCAAATTCATCAAGGTAATGTTTAGCTACTTCAGGATCAGAGTATTTACCAGACTTTCAGATATTTTTCACCACACTGCTTCCTAAATTTCTGAATCTTTCCTTCTTAATACTACTGTTAGTGTAGGTAGCTAGATATTATTAAAGAAAGGGAGCAAAGTAAATGAGATATTATTTTTTTAAAATATATTTTATTGATTTTTTACAGAGAGGAAGGGAGAGAGATAGAGAGCTAGAAACATCGATGAGAGAGAAACATCGATCAGCTGCCTCCTGCACATCTCCCACTGGGGATGTGCCCGCAACCCAGGCACATGCCCTCGACCGGAATCGAACCTGGGACCTTTCAGTCCGCAGGCCGACGCTCTATCCACTGAGCCAAACCGGTTTCAGCAATGAGATATTATTAAGCCTAATAAACCAGGGAGCTGAACTGGACAATAAGCTGGCTTGCTTCCCTAGGAAGTTAGTTTCACACACCCCATTGGGAACTATAGGTCTGTGCCCCACAGATCACTGGGGGAATCTACACTAATAAAAGGGAAACATACAAATTGACCATCCCTCCACTACACCCACCAGCCAATCAGGGCAAGTATGCAAATTAACCCAGCAAAGATGGCGGCGGCCATGGAGCTGGAGGCTTGGGTT
>NW_005871532.1:127594-141718 GCF_000147115.1 Myotis lucifugus
GGGACTAAGGGGCCTGAGACTCCGGGGGGGCATGGGCAGCCTGCAAACAGCCCTCAACCCCTCACCCAGGGCTGGCCAGGCACCCCAGCGGGACCCTCCACCCTGAAGGGGCTCTGGTCAGCCTGCAAACAGCCATCAGCTCGTCACCCAGGCTGGCCAGGCACCCCAGCGGGACCCTCCACCCTGAAGGGGCTCTGGTCAGCCTGAAAATGGCCCTCAGCCTCTTACCTAGGCTGGCCACACCCCCATGGAGTAAGAGTCCCCGCTAGGGGCCTGGCCAGCCTGAAAACAGTCCTCAGCCCCTCACCCAGGCTGGCCACGCCCCCATGGGATGAGGGTCCCCGCTGGGGGCATGGCCAGCCTGCAAACAGCCATCAGCCCGTCACCCAGGCTGGCCAGGCACCCCAGCGGGAACCCCCACCCTGAAGGGGGAGTGGCCAGCTTGAAAACAGCCCTCAGTCCCTCACCCAGGCTGGCCACGCTCCCCCAGCGGGGACCCTCACACCATGGGGGCGTGGCCGGCCTGCAATCACCACAGGCCCCTCACCCAGGCCACCTTATGCCCTAAGGGAACCCCCACCCTGATCTGGGTCACCCTTCAGGGAAAACCAGCCGGCCCCCACCCATGCACCAGGGCTCTAAACTAATAAAAGGATAATATGCTAATTAGACTAGGAGACCTTCTAGGAAACCTTCCAGACGTTCTTCTGGACAAAGCCATGGTGGCAGGGCCGAGGTAGAGGTGGTTAGAGGCCAAGAGGGGAGGGCAGTTGTGGGTGATCAGGCCAGGATGGGACGGCAATTGTGGGTGATCAGGCCGGTGGGGGTGGGGGCAGATGGGGGTGAGAAGACCAGCAGGGGGGCCAGTTGGGGGCGAGCAGGCTGGCAGGGAAGGCAGTTATGGGCGAGCACACTGGCAAGGGGGGCAGTTGGGGGTGATCAGGCTGGCGGGGGGGGCATTTGGGGGCGAGCAGGCCGGCCGGCAGAGTGGTTAGGGGCAATCATGCAGGCAGGCAGGTGAGCGGTTAGGAGGCAGCAGTCCCGGATTGTGAGAGGGATGTCCGACTGCTGGTTTAGCCCCAATCCCTGTAAACTGGCAGTAGGACATCCTTCCAGGGGTCCCAGATTGGAGAGGGTGCAGGCCGGGCAGAGGGACACCCCCCTCACCTGTGCATGAATTTCGTGCACAGGGCCACTAGTATGTATATATATATATATATATATATATATATATATATATAGTATATATATATATATATAAAGAGGTAATATGCTAATTGGTCCTAACGGTGTCCCAGTCACGACCGGTCAACAAGGTGGGCGGGGCTGTGGGGCCGAGTGGCGGGAATCCGGGTCGAGCAAGATTTCATCCCACCCAGGCAGACTCCCCTGCAGCCCCACAGCCAAATCCCAAAGTGGACCCGGGGTTTACTAAACTTTATTGGAGCTGCTCCCCACAACCCCACCCCCTGCCCCAGGACCATGCTGCCCGGAGCAGGGCAGCCCGGGAGCCTCCTGACAGGTGGCCCGGGAGAGCAGAGTGAAGCGGGGGCAGCAGGGAGCCATAGAGGGGCAGGGCAGCCGGAGCCAAGTTTCCAGGAGTCTGTGGAGAGTACCTGACAAGAGTCCGGACTGCAAAGAAGAGGAAGCAGCCACAGGGAGCTCTTTCAATCCCCCTGCATGGACACCCTACCCCAGCCTCCGCACCCCCGGGGGGACGGGGAGGCTGACAGGTCCGGGAGAAGAACCAGACTCGGGGGTAGCTGCAGCCCACACCTCCAACTCCCGATCTCTTCCCCCCGCTACCCCCGCCAGGGGCGCCCACAACAATAGCACACCAGCGATGACCCGTCAGCACCCCGAGGCAACTGGGGCCCATGGTCCGCCGCTGTCGGGCCCCCACCACTGGGGGCGGGCACGCCTCTCCTCCCTACAACTCCAGATCCCGGTGGAGGCAGGCCCGAGCAGCCCCCCAGGGTCAGACCCATCCCCCCCCACCCGTTGGGGTTCTTATCCCAGCATCAAGAAGGGTTCAGGAAATCTGGAGAAGGCTGTGCGTAGATTAAATAGGAGTCCAGAGATGAAGCATAATTTTGAAAGGCATTTGGGGGTCAGAGGAGCCTAGTTTAAAGGAAACTAAGATCTAAGTTTTAAGTTCTCCTCGTCTCAGGACCCCATGCTTTTTATTAACACAACTTGTCCTGAGGTGAGGCAGAGATATACACTTCAAAGGATCAGTGTTTCCAATACAGAGGCATTGTCAGCATGTGGGAATTAGCCTATGGCTGTTCAGGTGTTTGGCCAGTAGGAGGCAGTAACATGTAGATTAAGATGCCCTGAGCTGTTGGGCAGCCAAGCAATCATCCCTTTTCAGGTTTGGGGAAATGCCTTTAGCCATGTTGAGTCCCCAAGTTCCATCAACCTTTTAATGAAACGCTTGAAATTATGACATGCTGGAATTGGCTTCTGGCACCCTCCCCTCACCCCCCTCACAGCAGCAGCACTGTCTCTGCAGTGGCAATGCACTGAACCTTGCTGGGGGCCGCAGCTAAACCCGCCCTCCTAGCTTGCCTGGCCCACCCTGGCTTGGCTCCCACCCAACTCCAGGAGATGGGTGCCCTGCCCTGTGCACTTACAGCTGTGAAACAACCACATTTAAAGAATGGCGCCAAATGGGGAGGTTTGACTGTTACTCCCCCTTCGGCCTCGCCGCCCCCCTAGTGCCCCCCGATCCCCCACCAGCGCCTCCAGGAAAGACGACTGCTACAGGGCTGCTGGCCAGAGCCTGCCCTCCAAGCTTACCGAACCCTCTGCAAAGCTTTGAAACCTACAGTCCCAGGAAACAGTCATGCCCTCCTCCCCTAATCAGCCCCTGCTACCTGGGGGAAAACCCCGGGGCAGTTGGGGGCAACCAGCCCACCGGGGGGGGGGGGCAGTTGGGGACGGGCAGGCCGGCAGGCAGATTGGTTAGGGGAGATCAGGCAGGCAGGCAGGTGAGTGGTTAGAAGCCAGCGGTCCCAGATTGTGAGAGGGATGTCCGACTGCCAGTCCCGAGGGGTCCCAGATTGCAGGCCAGGCTGAGGGACACCCCCCCCCGCCCCCGTGCACGAATTTCATGCACCGGGCCACTAGTAGAACAATAAAGGGGAGGGAAGCACATGTACAGTAGAAGCAAAGGTAGCGAACTCAACCTGGGAAAGGATGGGATTGGTTAATGGACACAGGACCCTGGAAGGTCTAGGAAGTGAATTGGCTAGAGGGAGGACGCAGTGCCAGCCAGGAAATATTGGAAATTGTTTGGTTAGTTTGAAGGAGTGCCTGATCCTTCCCAACCCCGAGATAATATAACCAGCTTAACAAAGACAAAGGGCGGCTCCCTCTCTCCCACCTTCCTTCCCTCCAAGTAACACCGGCTTGCCTCATTTGCTCACGCAAAATGTCTGGACACTGCCCTATTTCTGGGCCTGTTGAAGACAAGGCTGAAGTTTTTTCAGAGTGTGACAGAGTTGGCCCTGGGACAGCCCTTTGCATTTACTTCAGCTTCAATAAAATTTATCACTTATTCTCCCAGATGTGGGTCTCCTAGATGCTTTCCTTGTGACCCCATTTCCAGCGGCAATACTAACATTCATCTTCAGCAGCACCTCTTCCTGATATATTCTAGTTAATGTCATGATCAACAAAGCAATCAGTGGCATTTATTTACTTCCTTATCAAATTTACTTAATGAAAACATGGTTAGGATCATCATTTTCTAACCCATGCAATGGTTCTTTACTTTTCATCCTTATCAGTCCTCATTGCCAGTGTAAAACATTTGCATCTATCTTCCTGTTCTTCCCTTTTTTAAAAATATATTTTTTATTGATATCAGAGAGCAATGCAGAGGGAGAGAGAGATAGTAACATCAATGATGAGAGAGAATCATTGATCAGCTGCCTCCTGCAAGCCCCACACTGGGGATGGAGCCTGCAACCCAGGCACGTGCCCTGACCAGGAATCGAAATGTGACCTCCTGGTTCATAGGTCGACGCTCAACCACTGAACCATACCAGTCAGGCCTGTCTTTCTATTCTTCGAGTCACTTATTCTTTAGTACAATGCTTCACAGACATACCAGGCACAAGCTCTTACAATA
Source organism: Myotis lucifugus (assembly GCF_000147115.1). Lineage (NCBI taxonomy): Eukaryota > Metazoa > Chordata > Mammalia > Chiroptera > Vespertilionidae > Myotis > Myotis lucifugus. The sequence goes on from NW_005871532.1 coordinate 131,733, forward strand.
CCTCCATGTTCTTTAATGTTACTAATCACAGATGTTTCCATTCATTCTGTTATTCACAGATTACCTTTAACTATTTTTTATTTTCACATATAATTAAACCCAAACTAACAAAACAGTACAAACAAAAAATAGAGGAAGGACCTGGTAGGTACACCAAGATCAGCTGGAGTCAAGTTTTGCTATTAAATGACTTTGAACACCATTTTTTAACATTTTAATCCTCACCTGAGGATATGTTTTTATTGAATATTTTAGAGAAATATAAGTGTGAGAGAAACGTTGACCGGTTGCCCCCCATACGTGTCCCAACCAGGGATTGAACCCACAATCTAGGTATGTGCTCGAAACAGGAATTGAACCCACCACCATTCTGACATACAAAATGATGCTCCAACCACTGAGCCACCTGACCAGGGCAGAGGGTCAAATTTTAAAAGAACTTTTGGTTTTCAGGTCTTTCCAGACTTTGAAACTGTGGCTAAGGGACTGTGGACCTATGTTCCTTTGTGTGATTTCTCTGTTGTTTATTCAACCTACATATAGACACCTGGATAGAAACTAACCTTTGCTATTACTAGTACAAGCAATGCTACAATGACTAACCCTATATTGGTAAACTCCTACAACCAAAGAACTTCTAGGAATTCTCCTACAAGGTCAAAGAGTAATTGCACTGGTAGCTTTAGTAAATATTGTGAAATTGCTTCTCATAGGAGTTGTGCTACTTTGCAAGTCCATAGTAATGTAGGATAGTCCCTATTTCCATACAACATTAACAACAGAGAATATCATCACACTTTTGGATATTCATTAATCTCATAGCAAAGAAATGATATCTTGCTGAATATTTATTTGTAAATTAATCTTTATTGTTGAGATTACAGATATCCCTCTCCTCCCCTCCCCCATAGCTCCCCTTCACCCAGGACCCACCCCACCCTATTGTCTGTTTCCATAGGAAATGCATACATGTATATAAGATCTTTGTCTAATCTCTTCCCGCACTCCCCACACCCTCTTCCCTCTGGGAATCATCAGTCTGTTCCATTTCCATGCATCTGATTCTATTCCATTCACCAGTTTATTCTGTTCATCAGATTTTTTATTCGTTTGAATTTTAGATTCAATTGTTGATAGATATGTATTTGTTGCCACTTTGTTGTTCATATTTTTTATTTTTACTTTTTTCTTCTTCTTCCTCTGCTTAAAGAATACCCTTCAGCATTTCATGTAATACTGGTTTGGTGGTGATGAACTCCTTTTGCTTTTTCTTGTCTGTGAAGCTCTTTATCTGACCTTCAATTCTAAATGATAGCTTTGCTGGGTAGAATAATCTTGGTTGAGGTTCTTGCTATTCATCACTTTGAATATTTCTTGCCACTCCCTTCTGGCCTGCATAGTTTCTGTTGAGCAATCAGCTGACGATCATATGGGCACTCCCTTGTAGGTAACTAACTGCTTTTCTTTTGCTGCTTTTAAAATTCTCTTTGTCTTTGGCCCTTGGCATTTTAATTATGACGTGTCTTGGTTTGATACTCTTTGGATTCCTCTTGCTTGGGGTTCTCTGTGATTCCTGGACTTGTAAGTCTATTTCTTTCACCAGGTAGGGGAAGTTTTCTGTCATTATTTCTTCAAATAGGTTTTCAATATCTTGCTCTCTCTCTTCTTCTGGCACCCCCATAATTCAGATGTTGGTATGCCTGAAGTTGTCCCAGAGGCTCCTTACACTATCTTCATATTTTTGGATTCTTTTTGCTCTTCTGGTTGGGTGTTTTTTGCATCCTCATATTTGAAATAATTGATTTAATTCTTGGGATCCTCTAGTATACTGTTGAATCCCAGTATATTATTCTTTATTTCAGTCAGTGTATGCTTAATTTCTGACTGATCCTTTTCCATTTTTTGGGCATTCTCACTAAGATCCTTGAAAATCTCACTAAGTTCCTTGGAGGTTTCTAGAAGATTCTTGAGTAACCTTATAACTGTGGTTTTGAACTCTATATCCAGTAGTTTGCTTCTTCCATTTCTTTCATTTGTGCCATGTTTCTTTGTCCCTGTATTTTGGCTGCTTCCCTGTGTTTGTTTCTATGTAAGTCTCCTTGAGTTGATAGAGTGGCCTTGTGTAGTAGCTGTCCTATAGGGCCCAGTGGCTCAGCCTCAGCAATCACCTGAGGTAGACACTCTTGATGGGCTATATGCACAATTTTGTTGTAGTTAAGCCTTGATTGCTGTTGGTGTCACTGGGAGGAATTGACCTCCAAGCCAATTGGCTGTGAGGACCAGCTGTGTCTACAATGGAAGAGGGAAGAGCTGTTGTACAGGAGACACCCTAGTGGAGTAGGGCTTGCTTCAGTGGGGCTTTGGTGCTCATTGAGTTTGCCCCTTGAGTGTGTCGCTTATGGATGTGAAGAGTTGTAATCTAATATGGTCTCACACTGATCACTGGGTACACTGGCTCTTGGGTCTCCAGGAAGGGGCAGTCAGCCAGTGCCTGGGGCCACCCAGCAAGAGCTTCAGAGAGATCTGCAGATTCCCCCTCTTTGTATTGGGTTTAGAAGTGCCCAGACGAGGCCCAGCTGTGAAGCAAGGCTGGCTGGTGGTGGTGCTGGGATTTGGGCCTTTTATTGATAGGTTTGGGGCTCCCTGACTCAGCTGCAGCTGGTTTGACAGAGTTTTAGCTTGAGAAAGGACAGGCCATTCATATGCAAAAGCCGCTGACTACAGCTTGGGTGGGGTTGTAAATTGGGTGGGCCAGGTCTCAGGGAATCACCAGGGCAGAGCAAACAGAAATGGCTGCCAGTCAGCCCTGCACTGGAGCAGTCCCTACACGGGAACAATGACCGCTGTGAGCACCAGTCCGGTAGAAAGCCACCCCCAAGTTCCTGCTCCAATGCCAGACAGTCCAGTTTCTCCCCATGTTTCTGGGTCCTCCAGAGTCTCTCCCGGCGCCAGAGCTCAGAGGAAGTGGGAGCTTGTAAATTCAGTTTGTGGCCTTTTAAGAAGAGCTGCTGGGTCTCCAGCAGCCTGTGTGTCACTCAGCCCCAATCCCCACTGGTTTTTACAGTCCATAGTTCTTAATGCCGATAGGGCTTTCTTTCCCCAGCTCTGGAACCCTGGGCTAGGGGTCTGGTGTGGGGCTGGGACCTCTTGTCCTCCGGGCGGCCTCCACAGAGGCAATCTCCCTCCCAATTAAAAAAGTGGCACACCCAGCAGGACCAGCCCATTCCATGCTCCGCAACTCCTACCAGTCTCAGTGTGCTTTCTTCTTTACCTCTCTAGTTGCAGTACTTCCACTCAGCCAGCTTTCCATTGGTTCTGGATGATAGTTGTTCTGTATTTTAGTTGTAATTTTGATGTCGTTGTGGGAGGCAGCAAGTGCCGCCATCTTGCTTCTCCTTGCATATTTATTTTATATTTGTCTTATTGTAAGTGAGGTTGAATATCATTTTATCTATTTAGAATAATTTGTATTTTTTTTTGTAAATTATCTGTTTTTGTCCATTGCCCATTTTCCCACTGGGTTTTTAGTCTCTTAAAATCAAATTCTAAAAGCTCTTTATGTATTAGGGTGTTTGTGATATGAGTTGGACATATTTTTTTCTCACTGAAATAAAATTTTAATTAATACCAAACGGCAGATATTGACATATATCCTTCATCATACATTGTTAATCATTCAATAATTAAATATCAAACACTGCTTTAGGTAATGAGCAAAGATTAAAATGAAATTAAACTTTTCATACATAGTTAATTTTAATTATACAAACCTATCTACATAAATAAAAACAGGTAAACTAAATTGTCAATTTTTTTTACATATGCATTTGAAAAACCTACTTTATTATATAACAGATTTTTGGCTTTAAAGGACACCCCTCCCTTGAATCAATGTTATATTGAGGTTTAACTAGATCAGCGGTTCTCAACCTGTGGGTCGCGACCCCTTTGGCGGTGAATGACCCTTTCACAGGGGTCACCTAAGACCATCCCGCATATCAGATATTTACATTACGATTCATAACAGTAGCAACATGACAGTTATGAAGTAGCAACGAAAATAATTTTATGGTTGGGTCACAACATGAGGAACTGTATTAAAAGGGCCAGAAGGTTGAGAACCATTGAACTAGATGGTAAACCAGTGCCTGGATGGGAGGAGGAAAAGTGCTTCAGTCAATCTACAGGCAGTTTTCAGAATTTTGGTTTCGATTCATTCTATTTGCTAAATGTTGCAAGTGGGCACTTATTAACATATTGCTGTAATTTCTTACATCTAATATAAAATCTTCTGAAATCATGCCGAAACCGGTTTGGCTCAGTGGATAGAGCGTCGGCCTGCGGACTGAAAGGTCCCAGGTTCGATTCCGGTCATCCACATTATAGACTGTTTAAGATTTAGAGACTAAGAACACAGTTTTGAGGCATCATCTGATACACAGAAAATAGTCAATTTCTCCCTTCCTCTCTGTAAAAAATCAATAAAATATATTTAAAAAAATAAAAATAAAAAAAAATAAAATAAAATCTTCTGAAATCAATAACACGATTGCAAAAATGCAACTCAATTTTGAAGTTTAGATTCAAATCCACATCTATAAAGTGGTGACAACATATCCACATTATAGACTGTTTAAGATTTAGAGACTAAGAACACAGTTTTGACAGAAAATAGTCAATTTATAGGAGCTATTATTACTACTGTAATGGGAGCCAAAGATGAGTTAAAACTACCTCAACCTAACTAAAAATAAGGTGCCACTTGATTTTTCTTTGAAAAATAATTAGCAGTCAATTAAACATTGGTGATACTAAAATATTAATATTTGTTATATTCTAGTTATTATAAATATTAACTCCTTCAACTCTTTGAAGAAACCCCAAGAGTTAGGTACCATTTTTTTATTTTACAGATGAAGCTGGGCACAAAAAATTCAAGTAACTTGCCCAGGACAGTCAAGTAAAACAATGGCTGAGCATCGACCTATGAACCAGAAGGTCATGGCTTGATTCCTGGTCAGGGCACATGCTCGGGGTCAGGGGCGAGCAGGAGGCAGGCAATCAATGATTCTCATCATTGATGTTTCTCTCTCTCCCTTCCTCTCTGAAATCAATCAATAAATATGTTTAAATAAAAAAAATACATGAAGTCTGGTTTGTAAAATCCACTGATTTTAACCAAGTTCTACTGCTTCTTCGTCACTCTCAACTCTTTAGCTCTTCAATTTTTTAAATTCTCAGCAACTCTACAAGCTCATATAATTTTGCATATAATTTTAAGGGGCTGACCTCAGGGGCTCTACAAACCTGAAGTTAAAGACATCTGCCAGATGGAAGAACATACCATGTTCATGGATTGGTAGAATCAGCATCATTAAAATGTCCATACTACCCAAAGCAATCTATAAATTCAATGCACTTCCCATTAAAATACCAACAACATATTTCACAGACCTAGGACGAACTCTCCAAAAATTCATCTGGAATAAAAAAAGACCCCGAATAGCTGCAACGATCCTGAGAAAGAAGAACAAAGAAGGTGGGATCTCAACACCAGATATCAAGCTGTATTACAAAACCACTGTTCTCAAAACTGCCTGGTACTGGCACAAGAACAGACATATAGACCAATGGAATAGAATAGAGAACCCAGAAATCGACCCGAACCAATATGCTCAATTAATATTTGACAAAGGAGGCAAGAACATGCAATGGAGTCAAGACAGTCTCTTCAATAAATGGTGCTGGGAAAATTGGACAGATACATGCAAAAAAATGAAACTAGACCACCAACTTACACCATACACAAAAATAAACTCAAAATGGATAAAGGACTTAAATGTAAGACGGGAAACCATAAAAATACTAGAGGAATCCAAAGGCAACAAAATCTCAGACATATGCCAAAGCAATTTCTCCACCAATACATCTCCTAGGACATTGGAAACTAAAGAGAAAATAAACAAACGGGACTACATCAAAATAAAAAGCTTCTGCACAGCAAAAGAAACCATCAACAAAACAACAAGAAAGCCCACTGCATGGGAGAACATATTTGCCAATGTTTTCACCGATAAGGGTTTCATCTCCATCATTTATAGGGAACTCATACAACTTAACAAAAGGAAGATAAACAATCCAATCAAAAAATGGGCAAAGGACCTAAATAGATACCTTTCAAAAGAGGACATTCAGAAAGCCAAGAGACATATGAAAACATGCTCAAAGTCACTAATCATCCGAGAGATGCAAATCAAAACAACAATGAGATATCATCTCACACCTGTCAGAATGGCTATCATCAACAAATCAACAAACGACAAGTGCTGGAGAGGATGCGGAGAAAAGGGAACACTCGTGCACTGCTGGTGGGAATGCAGACTGGTGCAGCCACTATGGAAGACAGTATGGAGTTTCCTCAAAAAGTTAAAAATGGACCTCCCATTTGACCCAGTGATCCCACTTCTAGGAATATATCCCAAGAAACCAGAAACACCAATCAGAAAGGATATATGCATCCCTATGTTCATAGCACACATTTTACCATAGCGAAGATCTGGAAACAGCCTAAGTGCCCATCAGTAGATGAATGGATTAGAAAACTGTGGTACATCTACACGATGGAATACTATGCTGCTGTAAAAAAAGAAGGAATTCTTACCATTTGCAACAGCATGGATGGAACTGGAGAGCATTATGCTAAGTGAAATAAGCCAGTCAATGAAAGAAAAATACAACATGATCTCACTCATTTATGGATAATAAAGAGCATTATAAACTGATGAACAAAAATAGATACAGAGGCAGAGCAGCCTCGAACAGATTGTCAAACTACAGCGGGAAGGCTGGGGAGGTTTGGGGGGCGGAAGGGGGTGGTAAGAGATCAACTGAAGGACTTGTATGCATGCATATAAGCATAACCAATGGACACAAGACACTGGGGGGTAGGGCACGCCGGGGGAATGTCAAGGGGGGGAAAAAAAGGAGACGTGTAATATTCTTTGTAATACTTTAAGCAATAAAACAAAATTTTAAAAAAAGAGTCAAAAAAATAAAGACATCTGCCAGAAATAGAAGCTTATAATAAATATTATTTTACCTTTGCAAAAACAAAGAAATCTTTTCTTAAAATGTAATTATCAATAAAACACAATTAAGCTTAGAATGACTGAGTCTACTATTACTATTTTGCTTTACCTTAAAAGTATAGTATATAGCTAAAACTTACTAAGAACCAAGTATTTTTAAAGCACTTTTATGTATTCCATTGCTTAATTCTCATAACCTCATTTCTCATAGCCCTAGTAATATTTAAAGCACTTTTATGTCTTCCATTGTTTAATTCTTATAACCCATCTCTTAATTCTATAACCCCCATTTTCTAGATGGGAAACTAAGATCAGGAGTATCTAAGTAACTTGTTCAGTAACCACAGAAACAAGCAGCAGCTGGGAGGTATGTTCCTGAGTCTGTCCACTTAGCTATTCCTTCATGTTATCTCTCGAGATATGACACATGCAAATGGGAAACTGAGATGCTATGTTAAGTACAATACGCAATGAATGGAAAGCACTCTTTAGAGATAAAGGGTCATACACTTCTTACTGGTAGGTATTTATCATTACAAAGTTAAGGGAAAAAAGAAAGGAAGGTGATATAAATTCAGGTGCTACCAGGCTTGGCTAAACATGCCCAGCTACCCAAACTTTCCACGTTGGAAACTTTATCTACAACCGAGGTGATGTCTTCTACACGACCCCAGTGCACTCGGCTCTCCTCGACCTAAGCTGGTGGATTTCCTCCTCTCTAACCTCCTCCACGGTGGCTGTGCCCCCCCTCGCCCCCCCCCCCCCCGGAACAAATAGAATTTCTTTTCATAAGCTTACGCTATATAGAAGGGAGTGATCTGTCCACCGAGAGGGAGCCCCTCACAGGGCGCAGCAGCGCCCGGGACGCCTTCCCTGCACAGGGGCCCCACAGCCACCAGCAACACGTCCTCTTCGCCAGCCCCTCCCGCCAGCCAGGCCGTCTCGGCGCCGAAATACCGCTCCAGCCGGGCAGCGGCCCCGATGCCCCCCGACCCCCGCCGGGCCAGCGGCGCCGTCCCAGCCCCGTCCCGTTTCTCGGTGTCCGCTCACCTGCCGCCTCCGTGTGTAACTGGGAAACCACGCAGGTTCCCGGGCCCGCGGACGGTCGGCGGAGGAGCCCCGGGTCCGTTCCGCCCGCTCCCCCGGGACGGCCGGTGCCGGCCTCAGCGCGGCCCCACCCGCTCCGCTCCCCTTCGCGCCCGCCGCCCCCCTACCTGGGAGCTCGGCGGCGGCTCCGGAGGTGGCGCTGCGCATCCAGCGGTGGGTCCGGCTCACTGGCCGGTCCGGGCAGGGCCGGGCCGCCTAGTGCTGCTGCCTACGGGGGCGGAGCCAGGACCCCCGAGCCGCCAGCCAATCAGGGGCCGCGGCCATAAGCTGATATGACGGCGGATCGTGTGACTGGGCCTCGGCGCTCAGCGCGTTCACGTGTGGTGAGCGGGGCCTGGGCGCGGGTCGCGGTCGGGGCCGCGCTGGGCAGACGCTGGTGAGTGTCTTTGCTGTGGGAGCGCCCGGTGTGTGTGATGACGTGTCCGGGTCGTGAGTCATCGGCGCTGCCTCGGCCCGGCCCTGGCGGCCCTGGCGCCCGGGGAGCAGGTCACCGTCTTCTGGAACGGTCCTGCCGGCGCGCTGCCTCGCGGAAAGCGGTAGGCTTCCTTCTCCGGCTGAGGCGAACCAGCGGGCCTTTTCGTCCCGCGAGGGCGGCGGCCCGCGTCCGTCAAGCTTCCCGGGCCGCCCCGGCTGCCCTGCCCGGAAGGGCGGAAATCTGCCCGAACCGGTTTCCGTGGGAGGGTAACGGGCACAGCCTTTCAGGACCCGGCCGCGCTCCGTGCCCTGCAGGGCCCGGCCCCGGAGGCGCTGGTGCGGGCGCAGGGTTCGCGGGGGGCGGCTGTAGCTCTCGGACCCGCACGGGTCGCGCGCGGACAGGCCCCTCCCGGGGCGAGGCGGCTCCCGGCAGCGCGTGCGGCCGGCCCGGCAGGAGCTGTGTCGGGGCTGCGTGTGGTCAGGTCTGAGAGCGTCGCTCTGGCGGGTGGACCGCCAGCAAAGCTGAGCAGCCGCTCCCTCCGGGGAGAAACAGGAGGAAACACATGACATAGTACTACATATTACAAACACATGACATGGTGTTACATATCACACACATGACACAGTACTACATATTACAAACACATGACATGGTATTACATATCACACACATGACATAGTACTACATATTACAAACACATGACATGGTGTTACATATCACACACATGACACAGTACTACATATTACAAGCACATGACATGGTATTACATATCACACACATGACATAGTACTACATATTACAAACACATGACATGGTGTTACATATCACACACATGACATAGTACTACATATTACAAACACATGACATGGTATTACATATCACACACATGACATAGTACTACATATTACAAACACGACATGGTATTACACATTACACACATGACATAGTACTACATATTACAAATACATGACGTGGTATTACATATTACACACATGACATAGTACTACATATTACAAACACATGACATGGCATTACACATCACACACATGACATAGTACTACATATCACACACGGCATGGTGTTACATGTTACACACATGACACAGTACTACATATTACAAACACATGACATGGTATTACATATCACACACATGACATAGTACTACATATTACAAACACATGACGTGGTATTACATATTACACACATGATATAGTACTACATATTACAAACACATGACATGGTATTACACATTACACATATGGCATAGTACTACATATTACAAACATCTGACATGAGAGGCGACAGCGCTCGGGGGAGTCCCCTCCTCTCCGATACATAAGGTCCTTGGAGGCGCTGCTGTAAGGGGGGGTGAGACT
>NW_005871532.1:142672-145239 GCF_000147115.1 Myotis lucifugus
CCTTCAGTCTGCAAGGCTGATGCTCTATCCATCGAGCCAAACCGGTCAGGGCAGAGAGCTACATTTTTTAAGTTGAAATTATTGGGGTGACATTGGTCTGTGAAACCATACAGGCCTCAAGTGTACACGTCAAATACACGTCATGCGCACACTGCCTCGGGCACCATCGCCCACCAAGCCTTTCCTCCCCATTCCCCCCACCCTGCCCACCTCCACCCTCCACCTGTCCCCACACAGAGCTACATTTGCTAGAGCTGGTGAGGCCATTAATGGAACTTGGAACATTGGATGTGTTGGAGAGTTATATAAATATAGAGGGTTCTAGGGCAACATAAATAGACTAGAGGCCTGTTGCACAAAAAGATTCATGTAAATAGGCCTTCCCTTCCCCTGGCTGCCTGCACCAGTTTTCCTTCAGCACGGGACCCAGGCCTTCACTCAGGCCAGAGCCGCCTTCAAAGCCTTCCCTTCTTTCAGGCCAGAGCCGCCTTCAGTCTTCGCTCCGCTGCTTCCCGCCTACATATGCAAATTAACCGCCATCTTTGTTGGCAGTTAATTTGCATATCTCACTGATTAGCCAATGGGAAGCGTAGCGGAGGTATGGTTAATTACCCTTTTTGTCTTTTATTAGATAGGATAGGGCCAGAGAGGAAGTAAAATAATTTTACTAAAAACACATGAGTGAAATCGTAAGATGGTAGATATTTCACATAGTAATGGGAGATTTCTAAATATGACATCAAAGAGAGAAATATTTGACTGTAAAATTTAAAATTACATAGATTTTAAAAGAAATCTGCATACAAATTAAAAAGTAAGTGAATAACCTGAAAATGAACTTTGCAATGTAAATTGATATATCTATTTAAGATACAGTCGCAATAACTTGTAAATCAATAGTAAAAGACAAGCTCCCAATTAGGAAAATAGTTAAAGACAGCCTATGGTTAAAGACAGAAGGAAACATACATATGGCCAAAAGAAGAAAGAAAGGAAAAAAGATGTTCAATCTTATTATTAGTTAAATAAATTAGAAAAAGTATTGTGTTCCACCCATCAAAATGACAGATTCAAAAAATGATAGTAAATTGGGGAATAATGTGAAGAAACAGACAAGTACATACATGACTGGTGGAACTGGAAGTCTTGTTTGTTTTTTGTGTTTTTTTTTAAAATACATTTTTATTGATTTCAGAGAGGAAGGGAGAGGGAGAGATGGAAACATCAATGATGAGAGAGACTCATGGATCGGCTGCCTCCTGCATGCGCCCTACTGGGGATCGAGCCCGCAACCTGGGCATGTGCCCTTGATCGGAATCAATCTTGGGACCCTTCAGTCTGCAGGCTGATGCTCTATCCACTGAGCAAAACCAGCTACGGCATGCCCATTTTAAATTGGAGTGCGTATTTGTTTTTTGTTGTTAAGTTGTATGAGTTCCTTATATGTTTTGTATAGAATCCCTTACCGGATGTTTTATTTGCGAATATCTTCTCCCATTCAATAAATGGTCTTTATGTTTTGTTGATTTTCTTCACTTGCAAAAACTTTTTAGTTTGATATAGTCTTGTTTATTTTTTCTTTTGCAAAATATTGCTAACAGCAATGTCAAAGATTTTATAGCCTATGATTTCTTCTGGCAGTTTTATGGTCTTGCCTTTAAGTCAATAATTCACTTTGAGTTCACTTTTGTATATGGTTTAAGAAAGTGGTCCAGTTTCTTTCTTTCTTTCCCTCTTTCTTCCTTCCTTCCTTCCTTTCTCTCTCTCTCTCTCTCTTTCTTTCTTTCTTTCTTTTCTTTCTTTCTTTCTTTGAATCTGTCCAGTTTTCCCAACACTTATTGAAGAGACTGTCTTTCCCCCATTGTTATATTCTTGCCTCCCTTAAAATATTTTTTTTAATTGATTTCAGAGAGGAAGGGAGAAGAAGAGGGAGATAGAAACATCCATGATGAGAGAGAATCGTGGATGGGCTGCCTCCTGCATGCCCCACACTGGGAATCGAGCCTGCAACCCGGGCATGTGCCCTCACTGGGAATCTGGCCATGACCTCCTGGTTCAGTTGATGGTCAATCACTGAGCCATGTCAGCTGGGCTTGCTTCCCGTACTTTTCAATTACAGTTTACATTTAATATTATTTTATACTAGAGGCCCGGTGCACAAAAATTTGTGCACTCGGGGGGGGGGGGTCCCCCAGCCCGGCCTGTGCCCTCTCACAGTCTGGGACCCCTCGGGAGATAACGACCTGCTGGCTTAGGCCTGCTCCCGGGTGGCAGAGGGCAGGCCCAATCCCTAAGTGCAGCCCCTGGTCAGGCTCAGAGCAGGGCCGATTGGGGAGTTGGGGCCCCCCCCCCTCAAGCACAGAGCAGGGTGGATCGGGAGGTTGCAATGCCCCCCTCAGTCACGCTCAGGGTAGAATTGATTGGGGGGGGGGCACCGCCCCCTGTCCTGTCACACTCAAGGCAGGGTCGGAGGGGAGGGTGGGGGGGCACCCCCCCTGTCACGCAAAGAGGAAGGGCCCGATCAGGGAATTGGGGACTTGCCCCCTTTCAATTCAAAAAAGAAGGGC
>NW_005871532.1:147407-149071 GCF_000147115.1 Myotis lucifugus
GACTTTCTCTCCCAACAAAGCTCACTCCTCCCTACACTCAGGCCCTGCCAGAGGGGCATGCCGGGCCCATGTGCCACTGCCCACACCCACTGGTGTCTGCAGTCCCACGTGGGACCATGAACCGTGTCTGAGCCACTCTGAGGTGGAGCCCATGTCACCTCTTTAAAGTTTTCATTTTTGCTGATCGGACCTTTGCCTTCTGAGGAGTAGAAGAAGCCAGGATGGTGGGCACAGTGGAGCCCGCAGACGGGCACCCAGGAGCTCCTCGGCTCTGACGGTTCATTCAGAGAAGGCGCCCCCCCGACCCCCTTCCCCCCCGGCACGGCTCACCTCAGCCTGCAGCGAGCAGCACAGTCACCACTACAGGCATGACCCCAAAGCTGCTTCTGGACCTCGCTCTTCCTTCCTTGGCTCCCAAAGCCCAACACAGCTTGTGGCCAGCCCTGCAGAGGGTTGGCTGGTGCCCCCAGCGCCCTCCGCAGGGCCCTCCCCAGTACCAGACAGGACCAGGCAGCAGGGGGGTGAGGTGGTCCTGGGACAGACTTAGCCCCTGCAAGCTGTGTCACAGTGGATCCTGAGCAGCGAGAACTTACCAATAGGGATGTGTGTGCAGACATTTTAAATAACTTGCACTTTTAAAACTGAATTGAAAAGAATAGATTGTTGCTCTAGAGAGCAATGGTTTGGCAGGACCCCGAGGTCACCTTGGAGGCTAAAACCAAAAGTTAGATGATAGCAAGTGTTGGCAAGGATGTGGACAAATCTGAGCCCTCACACACTGCTGTCGGAATGGAAATGGTGCGGCCACTACTCAAATGACTAATATCAGTCACATAGGACCCTGCAACCCGCCACTCTGAGGTAGACACCCAAGTGAGGGAGCCGGTCACAAAACACCCATTGTGTATGGTCCCATTCCCATGAAGTGTCTGAAACAGCAGTGTGCAGATGGCTGGGTGGGGCAGGCAGCTGGATGGGGAAGGTGGCACGGGGTTTCTTCTAGAAGCAATACAAGTCCTAAAAGTGACTGGTGTGCCCTGGATGGTTTGGCTCAGTGGATAGAGTGTCAACCTGCAGACTGCAGGGTCCTGAGTTCAATTCTGGTCAAGGGCACATGCCCGGGTTGCGGGCTTGATCTCCAGTAGGGGGTGTGCAGGAGGCAGCCGATCCATGATTCTCTATCATTGATGTTTCTCTCTCCCTTCCTCTCTGAAATCTATCTATCTATTTATCTATCTATCTATCTATCTATCTATCTATCCTATATAATAAAGAGGTAATATGCAAATTGACCATCACTCAAACACACAAGATGGCCGCCGCCATGTGGTCAAAGATGACTGCCCCCATGTGGACACAAGATGGCCAGCAGGGGAGGGCAGTTGGGGCGACCAGGCTGGCAGGGGAGGGAAGTTAGGGGAGACCAGGCCTGCAGGGGAGAGCTGTTGTGGGGTACCATGCCTGCAGGGGAGGGCAGTTAGGGGCAATCGGGCCAGTAGGGGAGGGCAGTTAGTGGCGACCAGGCTGGCAAGGGAGGGAAGTTGGGGCTGACCGGGCCAGCAGGGGAGGGCTGTTAGGGGTGACCAGGCCAGCAGGGGAGGGCAGTTAGGGGTGACCCGGCATGGCAGGGGAGGGCAGTTGGGGGCAATCAGGCTGGCAGGGGA
>NW_005871532.1:150343-151376 GCF_000147115.1 Myotis lucifugus
ACAGTTGTGGTTGGAAAAGATGCTTGATATGATTCCAATCTTCCTGAATTTATTGAGGCTTCCATATGAAACTAATCTCATAGATATAAGATTTAATACTAGCAGTGGGGAATAAGAGGGGAGGGGTGTGGTGGGCTGTTTCTGTTTCCCGCGACCCGCACGGGAAAACGACAGGTTCTTGAGCGGAGGAGCTGGGGATTAAGAAATTAAAGAAAAGACCAAGATGCAGAAATAGATTTTAAGCTGGGGCCAGGTGGGCGCCATCCTCTCTGATGGAGAGGCGGCAAAGCGGGCCTGAGACACACAGCAGGTTTATTTTAAAGGCCTAGATTTACATATCTAGTTCCGCCCCTGCCTGATTAACATGTCCAGCCTTATTGGGGAAGCATGTTCCCAGGGTGTGGCTCTGCCTAAGCTCTGAGTTCAGCTGATAATAATTATAAGAAAATGCCTAGGTGCCTCCCAGGTGGCCCTCTACAGAGGGGCACATATTAGAAAAGAGACTTTCTTACAGAGCCCAGGAAACTGGAGGATGTGTTGCAAGAAAAGAAACAGCACGGTAAAGATAAGGCAGCCTCGAGCCTGGATGGCTCATACCTCAGAAGGTACATTTTGAGTGGAGACCAAGGACTGACCTATCTGAAGGGAGCGAATCTTTGCAGCATTGCAGGCAATCTTTGCCAGGACAACGATAGAAATCAGACCCTAGGAACTCAATAGTTTTAGATTTTCCCCCACTGTCTAACTATATATAAACAAGGGCTGATGGAGGTGAAATGTGAGAGTGGTCTTTTCATGGTGTCACACCTGCTTCTCTCTGAGGTTGTCGGCATCTGAATAATAAAATGCATCATAGAGAGTCAACCTCATCTCTACTTATTTGACTCTGGTAGTGACAGGCAGTAGGACACTTTTCTTGTTCCAGCACCCAGCGCCCAGCACCCAGCACCCAGCACCCAGCACCCAGCTCGGTGTCCTGGTCCTGCATGGACTGTGCTGGGCTGCCTGCTGCTGGCTCTGGGCTGTGCTGCGG
>NW_005871532.1:154231-155499 GCF_000147115.1 Myotis lucifugus
GGGTGAGGGGATGAGGCCATTTGCAGGCTGGCCACAGCCCCTTCAGGGTGGGGGGTCCTGCTGGGGTGCCTGGCCAGTCTGGGTGAGGGGCTGAGGGCCGTTTTCAGGCTGGCTAAGCCCCCAGCAGGGACCCTCACCCCATGAGGGTGTGGCCAGCCTGGGTGAGGGCCATTTTCAGGCTGGCCACAGCCTCTTCAGGGTAGGGGTCCCCACTGGGGTGCCTGGCCAGCCTGGGTGAGGGGCTGACGGCTTTTTGCAGGCTGGCCACGGCCCCCAGCCACCCAAGCTCTCAGTTGAGGCTGGCTGGAAGCAGGTATCTGGGATTTATTTAGCTTCTATAATTGAAACTTTGTTGCCATGAGCGGAGGCCACAGGTGGCTCAGGGCAGGAGGGAAGCTTGGCTTCCTCCATTGCCTGAGCAACCAAGCCTCCTGCTTGCTCCAGCTCCATGGCTGCCAGCTGCTATCTTGGTTGGGTTAATATGCATATAGTCGCTCTGATTGGCTGGTGGGCGTGGCTTGGGGTGCAGCAAAGGTACAGTCAATTAGCATCTTTGTTTTTTATCAGTGTAGATATATATACTAGAGGCCCGGTGTACAAAAATTTGTGCACTCTGCGGGGGGTGTCCCTCAGCCCGGCCTGTGCCCTCTCGCAGTCTGGGACCCCTTGGGGGATGTCTACCTGCTGGTTTAGGCCTGCTCCCCAGGGGATTGGGCCGAAGCTGGCAGTCAGACATCCCTCTGGCAGCCCGAGAGCCCTCGGGGGATGTCCACTTGCCAGTGGGGAGCAGGCCTAAGCTGCAGTCGGACATCCTTAGCGCTGCTGAGGAGGTGGGAGAGGCTCCCGCCACCCCTGCTGTGCTGGCAGCCATCAGCCTGGCTTGTGGCTGAACAGAGCTTCCCCTGTGGGAGCATACTGACTACCAAGGGGCAGTTCCTGCATTGAGCATCTGCCCCCTGGTGGTCAGTGTGTGTCATAGTGACCAGTCATTTCCAGTCGTTCTTCTGTTAAGGTCAATTTGCATATTACCCTTTTATTATATAGGATAGAGGCCTGGTGCACAGGTGGGGGCCAGCTGGTTTGCCCTGAAGGGTGTCCCGGGATCAGGGGTGGGGGGTCCCACTGGGGTGCCTAGTCAGCCTGGGTGAGGGGCTGAGGGCCGTTTTCAGGCTGACCACAGCTTCTTTCAGGGTGGGGGTCCCTACTGGGGTGTCTGGCCAGCCTGGGTAAGGGGCTGATGACCATTTTTCAGGCTGGCCACGCCCCCC
>NW_005871532.1:156883-180323 GCF_000147115.1 Myotis lucifugus
GATGGAGAGGTTATGGCTCTACCCTGTCACACACAGAGCAGGGCCGTGGGGGGGGGCGTTGGGGTGCCGCACCCTGTCATGAACAGAGCAGGGCGTATAGGGAGGTTGTGGCCCCGCCCTCTGTCACACACAGAGCCACAGGGCGATCAGGGGGTTTGGGCACTGCCCCCTGTCACGCTGATCCCGGTGCCGGGAGCCTCGCTGCTCAGCTGATCCTGGTGCTGGGAGGCATATTACCCTTTTACTATATAGAATAGAGGCCTGGTGCACGGGTGGGGGCCGGCTGGTTTGCCCTGAAGGGTGTCCTGGATAAGGGGGGGATCCCCACTGGAGTGCCTGGCCAGTCTGGGTGAGGGGCTGAGGGCTGTTTTCCGGAAGCGGGTGACTGAAGCTCCCAACCGCTCCTTTTTTTCTTTTTTCTTTTTATTCTGGGCCAGCTTTAGCTCTGAGGCCTCGCTGCTGAAAACATCAATACAATTTTGCGGTCCAGAAGCCCGGCTGAATGAAAGCCGGTTTCTGGGGTTTTGTTTAGCTTCTTATTTGCAACATAGTACATAGTTGCTTAGAGTTGCAGCTGAGAGGCCGGCAAGTGAGGCGGGGAACGTTGGAGTTCGCCATCACTGGAGCAAGGAAGCCTCATGTTCACTTCCAGCTGCCTGGCTGCCGGCCGCCATCTTGGCTGACAGTTAATTTGCATATACACACTGATTAGCCAATGAAAAGGGTAGCGGTCGTACGCTAATTACCATGTTTCTCTTTTATTAGTGTAGATATATATATATATATATACATATATATGTGTGTGTATTAGATATATATATAATATATATATATTAGATTTTTCTTTTCTGGAAGCTTCTTATCTCTTCACTTTCAAATGATAGTTTTTCTGGGTATGTTGGTCTTGGTTGTTTGTCCTTGCTTTTCATCATTTTAAATATTTTGTTCCATCTTTTTTGGCCTGCAAAATTTCTGTTGAGAAATCAGCTGACAGTCCTATGGGAACTCCCTTGTAGGTAACTAACTGCCTTTCTCTTGCTGCTTTTAAGATTCTCTCTTTGTTTTTAACCTTTGCCATTTTAATTATGATGTGTCTTGGTGTGGGCTTTTTTGGATTTATCTTTTATTTTTAGACTCTGTGCACTTTTTGGGCTTGCATGTTGTGTTTTTTTGTTGTTGTTGTCATCAGTTTAGGGAAGGTTTCAGTTATTACTTCTTCAAATTTGTTCTCAATTCTTTTCTTTAGCTCTTCTCCTTCTGGTACCACTGTGATGCAAATGTTCTATGTTTAATGTTGTCCTAGAGTTCCTTAAACTATCCTCATTTTTTATTTTTGTTGTTCTGATTGGGTGTTTTCTGCTATGTTGTCTTTGACATTGTCGATTAGGTCCTTTGCTTTATCCAATCTGCCTTTGATCCTCCCTGTGTATTTTTCATTTCAGTTATTGTAGTCTTTAGTTCTGACTGGTTCTTTTTTCTGGTTTCTATGGATTTTTTATACTCACTATTCCTTTGTTGAAGTTCTCACTGAGTTCGTCTATTCTCCTAAATTCCTGAGTATTCTTATAGCCAGTTTTAAAAAAATCAGTGTGTCTGGAAGATTTCCCTCATTTTTTAAATATTTTTTGTCTGGAGTTTATCTTCCTGTTTTTCATTTCATGCCTCTCCGCCTCCTCATTTTGTCTACCTCTCTGGGTTTGCTTCTGTGTATTAGGCAGATCTGCTACATTTCCCAGTTTTGGCGGGATGGCCTCATGTAGTAGGTTTACTGTGGGTTCAGTGGCACAGGCTCTCTGATCACCTGAGCTGGGTGCTCCAGGAGTGCTCCTTGTGTGGGTTGTGTGGGCCCTACTGTTGTAGTTGAGTCTTGATTGCTGTTGGACCGTCTGTGCATGGGCTTGACCCTTAGGGTGACTGGTCATGGCCACAGTTTAAGGGCTGCTCGTGAGGGCTCACCCCATTGAGCAGGATCCACCCTAGTGGGCTCTGGTGCCTGCCAAAACCACCTTTTGGGGTTTGGGTGGTAGAGCTACTTGGGTGGTACTCTGTTGCAGTGTAAGCCAGCTACCATGTGTTGGTTCTGAGGCTTCTTGGGCCTCTGTTGCAGGCCAAGGTCAGCAGCTGCCTGTGATCAGCTCAGGGACACTTTGTTAGGAGCTACAAATCGATCTGTAATTGATAGTTGCTCGTGCTGGAACTGAAGGCACGTGGGAGAGGCCATGCTTTGAACCTGAACCAGCAGGACTGGGGCCATTCATCAGAAGGCACAGGGTACCCATGCTCTACTGCCACCTGCAAGCTGCCCTGAGACTCGGGCGTGGGAAGTGTCTTCTGCAGTGCACAGTCGGGTGAGCAGGGTCTCAGGGAATCACAGGTCAGTGCAGATTCAGCTTTAGCTCCAGCGCTGAGCCTGGGATGGCCTGAAAAAGGCACATGGCATACCAAGGCCATCCACCCCGTTTCTGAGAAAGATGAGCACAGGAGACTGGCTTCCTGCTACCGAAAGGGCCTCTGGTGTGTGCAATCTGGGTGGAGTCTCATGGACATCAGGGGGACCGAGTGTGTTCACTAGGCTAATACAGGTTCAGTTTGGATTGTGTTGGGATTTAGCTCAACACAGGAATGATGGCGCCCACCATCTGCCCTGTGAGAAGAGGGCTCAACACAGGGACAATGGTGGCTGTTCCTCCCGCCCAGGCCTGGAAGTCACACAGCTCTCCTCACTCTGTCTGTCTGTGGTGCCTCCTGAGCTGCCACTCACCCACCAGAGCCCAGGGTGAGTGCCCGCGAGCCTGTAAGTCTGAAGAGGCCTTTAAAAGAGCGCCTGGGCTTTCAGCAGCCTCCCATCTCATGTGGGTGAACGGAATCCCTGCGGATTTCCACGGCCACATACAAGGGGGCTCCTCTTCCCCATACTGGTGTTCCAGGCTAGGGAGCCTGGTGTGGGTCTGAGACCCCTTGCTCCTCAGGAGGTACCTGCAGCTGTTTCTCCTAATTCTTCACTGCCACCTGTGAATGTGGGTGGGGACAGCCTGCTTTGCATCTCACCCTGCCCACCAGTCTCAACATGGCCTTTTCTTTGCATCTTGAACTTCTGTTCAGCTGGTCTTCAGATGGGTCTCCAAGCTGACTGGTCTATACATTAGTTGTAATGGAAGTGGTCACAGAGGAAGGTGAGCACAGCATTCTGTACTCTGCAGTCTTGACCAGAACTCTCTAGAATGCAGATATTAGAATATCTGGTTCTTTTTAAAAAATAAAATTCTGGTTTAATATTGGACAACATTGTTTCATGCGTACATCAAACAGGCCAAAACAAATAAGGTCTGCTTCTTAGTTCAGTTTATCTTCATACTTGGTTTAAATGGCTGACATAGTGACAAAAAGAACCTCCGTGAATATGTAGATCCCAACAGAAGAAGTGACTCATGGTTGGAGTTACTAAATAATTGTACCCATTTTGTCTACTTCATTTCCTAGTTATTTTTAAGTAGTTTTTTTTATTATAGACCCTAAATTGAGTTACTTTTGCATTGTTTCCTAGAAACCTTAGAACCAAAATTAGTGGCTCTTTCTTAGTCCCTATGTAGAATTTCATGACATGCAAAGCAGCATCTATTTTATATTCTTACCTTTTTGCCCACCTATTTATAAACAATACATTTTTTGGTTGTTCATATGTTTTTGCTATTGCCTTATAGAGTTTTGGGAACACAGTAAGAACAAGGGAAGGAAGAGAATGTAAGTGAGAACATAGATGAGAGGAGAAAAAATGAGTAGTTAGAGGACATAAGTGTCTTGGTTAGCTCAAGCTCATACATGTTCTAATGCAATAATCAGAATTAGGCTCCAAATATCCAATTCATATTACAGTTTTTCATGGTTATTTATCTTTCTCTTTCATGGGTATTATCCACTAATTAGTATTCATTGAGTAAATACTAACAAATTAATAAGCTATTTTATAGAAAATTGCCTGCTCTAATTTGCTTATAAGGCAGTCTCTATTGAATCATAAAATGATTGAGATACATCTTTTTAATTAATTAGGAAAAATTTCCAAGAGTTCAATTTGGAGAGTAATACAGGAGGGGTCCTTCTTCTCTTTCTTTTGGATTTTTTCCATAAGCTTAGGAAATTTAATCTTTAACTTTCTATTGTTTGAATTTTCATAGGCTAATGTAGTTATTATCAGTCCAACTGGTCTTAATAAAACTTAATAAGGACCACTATTTTGAAAATATCTTTCTATTTTTAAATGCTATTAAGAACACATTTAAATATTATATTTCAACCTGCTGATACTATTTAGCAAAAATATCCAAGTGCATTAATAATGGGTTTGAAATGTATGTTTATATAATTTTAATAAATAAAAGCTGATTTTAAAATTAATGCTTCACTGTTTTTAATAGTTTTTAATTATGTCATGCTCTTTTGGAAAGTGTATGTGCTTGATAATTTTCCTCTTTAAACAGCACTTCAGCATTCAGAAACAGCAAGGTTTGGGGAGGATATTCCCTAAGAGGTATCTATATGAATGCTTTTATAGTAAGTGGGCTAGTATTTTTTTAAAATATATTTTTATCAATTTCAGAGAGAGGAAGGGAGAGGGAGAGAGAGAGAAGCATCAATGATGAGAGAGAACTATTGATCGGCTGCCTCCTGCACACCCCCTCTGGCGATTGAACCCGCAACCCGGGCATGTGTCCTGACCGGGAATTGAACTGTGACCTCCTGGCTCATAGGTCAATGTTCAACCACTGAGTAACACTGGCTAGGGTGTGGGATAGTATTTTTAATATGTTAGTAACTTTGTTGATTTGGTCACTCCTCAGGTGACAGATAAAATTAACTGAAAACATACCAAAAAACAAAAACCACTCATACACTTTACAGGATAGCCAAATAGTATAGGAAATGGTGGAGAAGTAAAACAGGTTTTAAGTAATTTACTCTCTCACAGATATTTCTTCTTCTTCTTTTTAAAAAATATGTTTTTATTGATTTGAGTGAGAGAGAGAAAAAGGCAGAAGGAGAGAGAGAAGCATCAATGAGAGAGAAACTCCAATTTGCTGCCTCCTGCATGCCCCCCTACTGGGGATCAAGCCCATAAACCAGGTATGTGCTCTGACTGGGAATTGAACTGACCTCTTAGTGCATGGTTTGATGCTCAACCAACTGAGCCACACTAGCTAGGCCATTTCTTCTTTTACACAAGAAGAAGTTTATCCTTACACCTTTTTAGTAATTTATAATCCAGTAAGGAAAGAGTGATAATAAAAGGCAGTTGAACTGGCATTCCTATAAACACAATTCTCTACTAGATTCTCTTCCATACATCTGCAATGAGCAATAATTGATGGCGTTGGGATAACAAAGATAAAAAACTACTGCACATGTATTATAATACAGTCCTGCATTAAGTGATATATTTGTCTTTTCATTTAATATGCTGAACAACTATAAGAATAAGTAGCATTATCCCTGTTTTATAGATTATATAGGTTCTCAGAAACCCATCTACACTAATAAAAGAGAAAGATGCAAATTGACCGTACCTTCACGACACCCACCAGCCAATCAGGAGTGAGCATGCAAATTAACCCAACAAAGATGATGGGTTAATTTGCATGCGCAGGTGCCAAGCAGCAGGGGGCGGGACATTTGCGTCATTGCCATGGTGATGACACAGGCATTCTGCACTGCCCCAGCTGCTCCAGGCCTCTGGGCAGCATGGGAAGGCGGAAAGGCGGCTCCGGGCTGGAGCGAAGGCAGTGCTGGCAGCCAGGGGAAGGAAGGCCCATTCTTGCACAAATCTTTGTGCATTGGGCCTCTAGTATATATATAAAAGCCTAAGCGACTGGAACTACTTGAACGACCGGTCACTATAACACACACTGACAACCAGGGGGAAGATACTCAATGCAGGAGCTGCCCCCTGGTGGTCATTGCACTCCTACAGCCAACCTTCCCCAGCTGGCCAATCTCCCATGGTTCCTCCCTGCCAGCCTGCAGGCCCCGATCCTGTGATTGGGGCCGGGCCCCAGGCTGGGATGGGGAACCGGGGGTGGGTGGCAGCAGTGGACATGGACCCTTTCCCAGGGGGATGGAGGGCCAGCTCCCTCCTCAGGGCTGGCGGCCCACATCCCGCAGCCCCTCCCCTTGTTCTAACCCTCGGCCAGCAGGCCTGGTGGTGGCCCAGCGGCGAGGGAGGGAGGAGCAGGGTGGCGGAGAACGCGTGGTGGTGGGGCGTGGCGTCAGCATCTGGTGTCTGTTCCTTCTGCGCCCGGCTCGGCGACCCTGGTCTCCTCTCCTGGCCCCGCTGGGGCCTTTGAGCCCTGATTGGCCTGGCCCTGATCAGCCTGGCCCCAATTGGCCCTGATTGCTGGCCAGGCCTAGGGACCCCACCTGTGCACGAATCTCGTGCACTGGGCCTCTAGTGTTAAATAACTTGCCAAGAGCTTCCTGCACTGAACATGGTTGACTGCTCCATCCTGCTTCAATACTCCTTCCTCAGTATCAGTCACACTTGTTCTTGAGTTTTCTGGCTGTTACTTGGTTTCTGTTAGCAATTTCCCACTCTCTTTCTAACCTCTAAACTTTGATCTTTTAGATTTTTAAGCCTTTTAAGATTGAGGCCCCTTCTATTCTCTCTCTAAATTCTGTCTTAAGTTTAAAAGGCCTTCTGAATTGATATGGTTCCTATATGTGGCTTATTACCACACCAGACTAGTCTGATGGGCTGCTGTCATGTGTCTTACTGCCTACGTGACACCTTATTTAGATCACTTACAGACACCTCATGCTCAATATGTCAAAACTGAACACTTGTTTTTTTCCCCTGAAACTATTCCTCACTAAACTTTTCCCGCTCAGTAACTGACATCATCATCCATCCAGTTGTACAAATCAGAATCTTTTAAAATTCCTATTTTTTCTTTATCTTCAAATTCAGTGTCTATCACTCAGTCCTATAGCTTCTTCCTCCAAAATACAGCTCAAAGCCATTAATTTCTTCTCATGTCTTCTGTCCCAGGGCTCTGGCCAACTCTGGCTAGAATAATCGTCACTTGTTCTTCCTGCTTCCTCTCTTTCTCTCTACAAATCCATTCTCGATATTTATTTTTTAAATAAAAATTAAAATGATAAATAGGCAGGGTACAGAGGATTTTTAGGGTAGTAAAACTATTCTGGGTGAGACTATAAAGGGATACAAATCTTCATACATTTGTCAAAAACCATAGAATGTACAGCACCAGGAGTGGACTCTACTATGAACTGTGGACTCAGGATGGTGATGTCAATGTAGGTGTATTGATTGTAACAAATGTACTCTCTCGTGTGGGTGTCAACAGTGGGGGAAGTTGTGCTGGTGTGTGGGCAAAGGGTATGTGGAAACTAACTTTTGATCGATTTTGCTGTGAACATAAAACTGCTCTAAAATATAAAGTATTAAAAAAATAAATTGGATAATACCACTCTCCTACAGACAATCTTGTAGTGGCTTGCTGTTACCATTGAAATAAAATACAGGTGCCTTCTCATGGCTGTAAGGCCCTGCCTACCTCTCTAGCCCTAGCTCATGCCAGCCTAGAAAATGCCACCACACGTGCTCTTTCTCATCCCGACAACACACCACTCTCAAGTCTTAGAGTTTTGTCCTTGCTCTGGACTCTGTCTGAAGTACCTCTCCTGAAGCTTGGTTCCTCTTTTCCCTCAATGTCAGCTGAAATGTGCCATCTCAGAAGGCCCGCTTGACCTTGTTTTAAATGTGTGCTCCCTTCCTTTTTTTCATGATACCTATATGTTTCCTTCATAAGACTTTTCTCCATTGGGAAGTGCACCTGTTTGTTTACCTGCTTACTGTTGCTCTGCCCTGCCTACCTGTACATTCTATAAGGGCAGGAACTATATCTGTTTTTATTTACTGCTGTGGACCTGGTACAAGGCATCGAATCAGGTATTTGGTGAGTAAATGAATGAGGTACATCTGGCTAGCAAGTGGTAAAACTGGATTCAAACCCAGACCTGTTTAACTCCAAAATCTGTGTCCTGATTTATGATGCTATGAACAAAACTGCTCCATTTCCAATGGAATGTCAGTGAAATTAATTTTAGTATAAAAACATAAAATTGTTTTAGAATTTGATAGTCCATATGCTAACACTCCAATGACAACAGAGTACTTGATCAGCCTGTGTCCTCACACACACGGGGCTGGGCAACATGGAGTAGACTGTACTTGGCAGCTTGTTTGCAAGATCTTTTGCAATGATTCTTTCAACTCTATAAAATACTCTGTGAAATCAAATCAAATGATTTTGGACAAGTTACTTAACTTTTTTAGGTCATTGTTTCTTCATCTACAAAAGAAGGAAATAACTATTTTATAGGATTCTTAAGGGGGACTAAAAGAAATAATAGATGAAAAACCCCTATCACAGACAAGTGCACAATAACTGTGACTTAAACTCTAGTCTTTAGGGTTAACTCCTTAGGGCTCCTTTTTACACTATTTCTGAATGGTTCAGATGAGCTGGATTGATTCACCAAGTCACCAAAGACTAATGACACAGGGAGGGGATGGGTGGGCACTTGCTCTGCAAAGGAAACTTAGAAATCCATAGGAGGTCCTGAAATGACTCTGAGAAGGGACTCACCCCTTCTGCAATGATTCTTTCAACTCACTATTCTATGCCAGCAAATTAAACAGTAGCTGACTCAGAGGCCACGCGAACAGAAGCACACAGCAGGGCACACTTGTTTCCTTAGCAAACAGAATGCGATGGCCAAGTTCTTCATGGAGCCGTGCATCCTCTGTGCGTTATTTTTTATCTATAGACTCAGAGATCTGTCCCTATGTCATGCAGATGCTGTCCTATATGAGAGTTTATTCCAGCAAAAAAATTAAATCATCACAAACAGAGCTTTCTGTTAGACCAGAGTTATTGTTGGGGAGATTTAATGCATACGGAAGCAGATCACATTCTGCTGGGGAAAAGAGAGATGGCTGAATATTTCCTGGGTTTTAAAAATCAGATTATTTCTTAACATTTCAAAGAGTTTCTTAATTTTTTTCCCAACACGTTAGAAAAATAGGTGTTAAGGACACAATTTGCATGGGATGCCAAGAGCTGGTATTTTCCTGGAAAGATGCTTACTGTGTGTGTAAAAACCCCACACTGTCCTCCAGAAAATGTCCTTGGCATTTGTGTGTTCTCTAAAGCTATATTCTGGGAATGTTCTGCATCTAAGCTTTCAAGGAGGGGGAGAAATAATATTTTTAAAAAGATTTTAAAATTTAATTTTAGAGAGAGGAAGGGAGAGAGAACATCAGCGTGGGATTGAGCCCATAACCGGGTATGTGCTCTGACTGAGTATCAAGCCAGCAGCCTTTCAGTGTGTGGGATGACGCCCAACCACACCAGCCGGAGAGAGAAATCGTATTTTGATTGGTGTGGTTTAATATTTCTTTGGATTCCATGCAAAAATAAAAAAGGACACTAGAGGGTGCTGTTAGAGTTTCCTTTTCACTGGGTGGTACTGCAGATGGCAGTGCATAAGCCCTAACAACGCCATCCTGTTCTGACCAGGACCAAATTGCAGTGAAACCAGGTGTGGAAATAGGTTCCAGGAGAGCGGCGGGGTGTTCGGGATGGGCGATGCCTAAACAATTCTGAATTAGTGAGAAAAAGTCGTTATCAGCCCAAGCCTGCATGAGCATCATCTTTTGATAATTAATTCCTTTAGTTGAAAATTTTTTTATTCTACTTCAGTGTCAAACAGCTAGGATGTTAGACAATGTGAAACAGTTGGTGCTCTCAAGTTCTGCCTTTGGGATTTTGAGTAGAGCACATTCCTACTTCTAAAAATAATATAAGAAAATAATTATAGAATTCCCAATTGTCAGAAATACAAGGTGTTGCTTCTTTTGCTGTGAGACAAACACCAAATTAATGAGGTTCCACAGCAACATCCTTTATAACTTTTTCCAAGCATATGCTCTCCCTCCCTTCCTTGAGGTGAGGCCACATTTTTTGAGTGTTCTGGGTTGCGTAAATATGAACTGTCATGTGGTTTACATTTGTATAGTGTCATTTTAAAACACAAGAATGTTTTAAAAGAAGCGTGATGTTCTCATTTTAGAGAGAGCAAAGTTAAGGTTTTTGTGACACACTGAACAATTTGTTTTAGGCCGAGAGCTAATAGAGGATTGAGGATCACCCCCTGGCTCTGCCTTGCAGGTTGTCAGCGAAGGGGGCTCCTTGTTTCTAGCGCTGTGGATGCATTCCTCCCTAACACAGAGGATTCACTTACTCAGAGACAGTGTGGAGCTGGCCTGTAGACGTCCAGCTATCCTCCCTCCCAGACTCAGGGGAGGTCACACTTCTCCTTTCTCTAAAAGTTAGTGACAGCGATGTGACTTGCTCTGGCCAATGAAATGGGAACAGAAGTGATATGTGTCTCTTGTGGGGTGTGGCTCCCCACACTGCCTCCCTTGCCAAGATGAACCCCAAAGAAGTGTGCTGTGGCAGCACCAGAACACAATGAAGCGTCTTGGCTCTGTGGGATAGTGTGAGCAGGACAGTTTCAGTGCTCTGACTGTTTGGTAAAACCCCTGTGAAGCCATCTGGATCAGAGCTCTTGTTTGCTGGGAGTTTTTTTATTTTTATTTTTACTTTTTATTGCTTCAATTTCATCAGTTGTTGTTGGTCTATTCAGGTTTTCTGATTCCTCCTGAGTAAATGTTGGAAGATTGTATGTTTCCAGGAAGTTGTCTGTTTCGCCCAGGTGGCTTTTTTTTTTTTTTTTTTACAATGTTTTGTATTTCTGTGGTGTCAGTTGTTGCTTCACCTCTAGCATTTCTGACTTCATTTATTTGGGTCCTCTCTCTTTGTTTCTTGATGAGTCTGGCTAAAGGTTCATCAATCTTGTTTATCTTTTCAAAGAACCAATTCTTGGTTTCATTGATCTTTTGTATTGTTTTCTTTTAGTCTCTATGTCATTTATTTCCAATATGATCTTTACTATTTCCTTCCTTCTACTTCCTCTGGGATTTTCTTGTTGTCTCTAATTCTTTAAGTTGTAAGGTTATGTGGATTATTGTTGATTTTTCTTGTTTTTTGAGGTATGCCTGTAATGCTATGAATTTCCCTCTCAGGACTGCTTTCACTGTGTGCTAGAGATTTTGGGTTGTTATGTGTTCATTTCAATTAATTTCTGATTAAGTTTTTTTTATTTCTGTCTTGATCTCATTGGTAACCCATTCATTGTTTAATAACACGTTATTTAGCCTCCCTGTGTTTGAATGTTTTTGAGTGTTTTACTGTAGTTGATTTCTAATTTCATGCCATTATTATCTGAGAAGATGCTTGATATGATTTCAATCTTCTTGAACTTGTAGAGACTTGTTTTGTGTCTTAACATGTGGTCTATCTTTGAGAATGACCCATGTGCGCTTGAGGAGAATGTATATTCTGCAGCTTTGGGGTGAAATGTTTTGTAAATGTTAATTAAGTCTCAAGAAAGACCTAGTGTTTGTCAGACTGTGGAGAAAGGAAGCACGTGTGAACAGTTGGCGGGAATGTAACTGGGAATAGCCACTGTGAAAGCCAGTATGTAGGTTCCTCAGGAAATTAAAAATAGAGTTACCATCTGACCCAGCAATTCCACTTCTGGGTATTTTCCCAAAGGAAATGAAAACACTAACTCAAAACAAATATCTGCACTCAGATGTTCATTGCAGCTTTATTTATCTATGTATGTAATTAAATTTATTGGGGTGACATTGGTTAATAGGGCCATTTAGGTTTCAAGCGCACAGTTCTCTCATTCATGCTCTGCATATGGCAGGTGTGCCCCTCACCCAGTCCCGTCATCTTCCATCATCATGTATTTGCCTCCCTTTCCTGTCACTATCTCCCCACCCTCCACCGTCTGGCACCACCATCCTGTTGTCTGTCTGTGTCTATCAGTTTCGGTTTTACATCCCACATTGAGTGAAATCATGCGGTTTTTAGCTTTTTCTGACTGGCATATTTCACTTAGCATGATGTTCTCAAGGTCCATCCATGTTGTCGAAAGTGCAGTATTTCATCTCTCTCATGGCTGAGAGCATCCATAGGTGGATGCACTGTCCCTTCTTTATCCAGCCCTCTGTCCAAGGGCGCCTGGGTTGTCTCCATGTCTTCGCCACAGGAAGAACGCTGCAGTGAACATAGGGGGGAATCAGTCTTTGAAAATGAATGATTTCAAGTTTTTCTGGTCGACATGCAGAAGATGGATTGCTGGGTCATATGGTAACTCTATTTTTATTTATTTATTTATTTATTTATTTATTTATTTTTAAAATAAATCTTTATTGTTCAGCTTATTACAGTTGTTCCTCTTTTTTCCCCCCATAGCTCCCCTCCACCCAGTTCCCACCCCATCCCATGCTCTTTACCTCTCCCCACCACTGTCCTTGTCCATAGGTGTACGATTTTTGTCCAGTCTCTTCCCACACCCCCCACACCCCCTTCCCCCTGAGAATTGTCAGTCCACTTCCTTTCTATGTCCCTGATTCTATTATATTCACCAGTTTATTCTGTTCATCAGATTTTTTATCACTTGCTTTTTAGATTCACTTGTTGATAGATATGTATTTGTTGTCACTTTGTTGTTCATAATTTTTTTAAATTAAATCTTTATTGTTCAGATTATTACATTGGTTCCTCTTTTTTCCCACCATAACTCCCCTCCACCCAGTTCCCACCCCACCCTCCCCCCTCACTCCCCACCCACTGTCCTCATCCATAGGTGCACAATTATTGTCCAATCTCTTCCCGCACCCCCCACACCCCTTTCCCCCCAAAAAACAGTCAGTCCATTCCCTTTCTATGTCCCTGATTCTATTACAATCACCAGTTCATACTGTTCATCAGATTATTTATTCACTTGATTTTTAGATTCACTTGTTGATAGATGTGTATTTGTTGTTCATAATTTGTATCTTTACCTTTTTCTTCTTCTTCCTCTTCTTAAAGGATACCTTTCAACATTTCATATAATACTGGTTTGGTGATGATGAACTCCTTTAGCTTTTTCTTATCTGTGAAGCTCTTTATCTGACCTTCACTTCTGAATGATAGCTTTGCTGGGTAAAGTAATCTTGGTTGTAGGTTCTTGGTATTCATCACTTTGAATATTTCTTGCCACTCCCTTCTGGCCTGCAAAGTTTCTGTTGAGAAATCAGCTGACAGTCGTATGGGTACTCCCTTGTAGGTAACTGACTTTCTTTCTCTTGCTGCTTTTAGGATTCTCTCTTTGTCTTTTGCTCTTGGCATTTTAATTATGATGTGTCTTGGTGTGGTCCTCTTTGGATTCCTTTTGTTTGGGGTTCTCTGCGCTTCCTCGACTTGTAAGTCTATTTCTTTCACCAGGTAGGGGAAGTTTTCTGTCATTATTTCTTCAAATAGGTTTTCAATATCTTGCTCTCTCTCTTCTTCTGGCACCCCCATAATTCGGATGTTGGTACGCTTGAAGCTGTCCCAGAGGCTCCATACACTATCTTCGTATTTTTGGATTCTTTTTTCATTTTGCTTTTCCGGTTGGGTGTTTGTTGCTTCTTCGTATTTCAAATCTTTGACTTGATTCTTGCGATCCTCTGGTCTGCTGTTGAAAGTCTGTATAATATTCTTTATTTCAGTCAGTGTATGCTTAATTTCTAGTTGGTCCTTTATCACAACATCGAGGGTCTCATTAGTTTTCTTGAGGATCTCACTACGTTTATCGGCGGTCTCACCAGTCTTTTCGAGGGTCTTACTAAATTTATCGGCGGCTTCTAGACAGTTCTTGAGAGACCTTAAAAGTGTGGTTTTGAACTCTATATCCAGCAGTTTGCTTTCCTCCATTTCTGTCATTTGTGTCCTGTTTCTTTGTCTCGGCATTTTTTATGCTTTGCTGTGTCAATAGAGTGGCTTTCTGTGCTAAATGACCCAATTACCTGAGGTAGACACTCTTGGTGCACCCACTTGTGGTCTTTGTGCACAGTCTTGTTGTAGTTAAGCCTTGATTGTTGTAGTTATCACTGGGAGGAATTGACCTCCAAGCCAGTTGGCTGTGAGAATCAGCTGTGTCTGCAGTGGGAGAACTTCTGTGCTGGAGACACCCCTCTGGGGCAAGACTTGCTTCAATGGGGCTTTGGTGCTCACTGAGTCTGCCCCCTGAGTGTGTCTTTTATGGTTCCACGGAGCTGCAAACTGGATGGTCCCACTCTGACTTCTGGGTTTCCTGGCTCCTGGATCTCTAGGGAGGTGCTAATCTAGCCTTTGCCGGCAGCTATCCAGCAAAAGTCTCCTTGCAGGGCTTGGGCGGGGTGGGTCCCACGGGATCAACAGGGCGGGGCTAGCAGTTATGGCTGCTCTCAGTCTTGCCCTCAGAGGCTCTGCTTCTCAGTGTCCCGGTAATCGCTGCAAGCCCCTCGGAGAGAAAGCTGCCCTCGGGTTCTGACCGATGCCAGACAGTCCCGCTTCTCCCGTATGAGTCTGGGTCCCTAGAGACTCCCCCGGAACTGGAGCTCAGAGCCTGAGACTCCCTCCCGATTGAAAACGACAATCGCGCCCTCAGCCGCCAGCCCGCTCTGCATGCACCTCCGCACCTTAGTATTTTACTTCTGTACTGCGCCTCCTCTGAGTCTCGGTATGCTTTTCTCTTTCCTTCTAGTTGTAGAATTTCCACTCAGCCAGCCTTCCTGTGGTTCTGGATGATATCCTTTCCGTCTTTTAGTTGTATTTTTGAAATGGTTGTTCAAGGCAGCAAACTCCAGTGTTTACCTATGCCGCCATCTTGGTTTCCTCTCTGTTCATAATTTTTATCTTTACCTTTTTCTTCTTTCTCTTCTTAAAGAATACCCTTCAGCATTTCATGAAATACTGGTTTGGTGGTGATGAACTCCTTTAGCTTTTTCTTATCTGTGAAGCTCTTTATCTGACCTTCAATTCTAAACGATAGCTTTGCTGGGTAGAGTAATCTTGGTTGTAGGTCTTTGCTATTCATCACTTTGAATATTTCTTGCCACTCCCTTATGGCCTGCATAGTTTCTGCTGAGAAATCAGCTGACAGTCATATGGCCACTCCCTTGTAGGTAACTAAATGTTTTTTTCTTGCTGCTTTTAATATTCTCTCTTTGTCTTTTGACCTTGGCATTTTAATTATGATGTGCCTTGGTGTGGTCCTCTTTGGATTCCTTTTGTTTGGGGTTCTCTGCGCTTCCTCGACTTGTAAGTCTATTTCTTTCACCTGGTAGGGGAAGTTTTCTGTCATTATTTCTTCAAATAGGTTTTCAATATCTTGCTCTCTCTCTTCTTCTGGCACCCCCATAATTTGGATGTTGGTTCACTTGAAGTTGTCCCAGAGGCTCCTTACACTATCTTCATATTTTTGTATTCTTTTTTCTTTTTGCTTTTCTGGTTGGGTGTTTTTTACTTCTTCGTACTTCAAATCTTTGACTTGATTCTTGTGATCCTCTAGTCTGCTGTCGGATCGCTGTATAATATTCTTTATTTCAGTCAGTGTATGCTTAATTTCTAGTTGGTCCTTTTTCATATCCTCGAGGGTCTCACTAGAGTTATTGAGGGTCTCACTAAATTTATCGGCGGTTTCTAGAAAATTCTTGAAAAACCTTATAACCGTGGTTTTGAACTCTCTATCCAGTAGTTTGGTTTCCTCCATTTCTGTCATCTGTGACCTGTTTCTTTATCACCACATTTTGGCTGCTTCCCTGTGTTGACAGAGTGGCTTTCTGTGCTAGGTGTCCTATAGGGCCCAGTGGCTCAGCCTCCCCAATTACCTGAGGTGGACACTCTTGGAGCACCCCTTTGTGGGCTTTGTGCACAGTCTTGTTGTAGTTAAACCTTGACTGCTATTGGTATCACTGGGAGGAATTGACCACCAGGCCAATTGGCTATGAGGACCAGCTGTGTCTACAATAGGAGAACTGCTGTGCTGGAGACACCCTTATGGGGCAGGACTTGCTTCAGCGGGGCTTTGGGTGCTCACTGAGTCTGCCCCTTGAGTGTCGCTTATGGATGTGAAGAGTTGAAATCTGGTATGGTCTCACACTGATCACTGGGTACACTGGCTCTTGGATATCCAAGGAGGTGCTTATTTAGCCTCTTCCTGAGGCTACCCAGCAGGAGCTACAGAGATATCTTCAGATTCCTCCTCTTTGTTTGGGGTTTGGAAGTGCCCAGATGAGGCCCAGCTGTGAAGCAATGTAGGCTGCTGTCGAGCCTTAGGCCTTCTTTGGAAGCTTTGGCACTCTTTGACACAGCAGCAGTTTGTTAGGTTTTAGATTGCATAGGAACAGGCCATTCCTATGCAAAAGCCTCTGCTCACAGCTTGGGTAGGGTTGTAAATTGGGTGGGGCGGGGTCTCAGGGAAACATCAGGGCGGAGCAAACCGCAATGGCTGCCAGTCAGCCCTGCCTCAGAGAGATCCCTGGGTCTCTGTGTCCGGCGGCCCTGTGCAGGAACAATGATCGCTGCAAGCACCTCTGCGAGAAAGCCGCCCTTGAGTTCCGGCTGATGCTAGACAGTCCAGTTTCTCCCCGTATGAGTCTGGGTCCCCAGAGTCTCGCCCCCCAGAACTGGAGTTCAGAGCAATCGGGAGCTTGTATCTCCCTCCCGATTGAAAAAGACAACAATGCACCCAGTTGCCAGCCCGTTTCTGTGCACGCCTCCGTACCTCTGCACTTCCGCACCTTCACACCTCCTACCAGTCTCAATGCACTTTTCTCTTTCCTTCTAGTTGTAGCACTTCCACTCGGCCAGCCTTCCCGTGGTTCTGGATGATATCCGTTTGTCTTTTAGTTGTAGTTTTGATGTGGTTGTGCAAGGCAGCAAGTACAGGTGTGTACCTATGCCACCATCTTGCTTCCTCCTCAACTCTATTTTTATTTTTTCGAGGAACCTCCATACTGTTTCTCAAGAAAATACAAGGCAGCTGGTGCAGACTCAGTCCGCATCCCACTGCTTTCACCAGGGATGGGCCATGCGCCTCTACGTGCGAGAGACAGGACCGGTATCCCCATGCACATTTAAGGACGCTCAGGATTTCTGCTCAGCTTTTTCCAGACTTCCAGGAAAAATCAAAATTGCCATTAGCTTAAATCCAAAACAACTTCAAAATAAGCCTGGAGTGGGTTTACCTTGTACTACTTACAAAGAGGCTGCCACCTGCCTCCTTCTGCGTGATTCCTTACAGCCCGCAGTGCTGTGTGAGTGCCACAGGCAAGTGCACAAAGGCAGTGATGCTCGGGCCATGCAGACCTGGCCTCCTTTTAAAATCACAGCTTGCTATTTAGTGCGCAGGCTCAACATCGGTAAGAATGATTTCAGCCACCAAGTAACGAGAATACTGAACACAAAGTTTATTTAAGCATAAAACACATTAAAAAATTATTTGGTTGATTTATAAAATGAGAAGGAATTGGGTCTGAGGGAATGGAAGTGGGTAGGGCTCCCAAGGTCTGCAAACAACATACCAGTGACCAGGCTCATGGAGAGGTTGGAGGACACGAGGGTAGGGAAGGAGCTCATCATACAGAAAGGGAGCAACACGCAGATCAGAGATCAGACACTTGCAAACTGAGAAAGAGTCCTCAGAGGGAGTCGGTCCCCCAGCTGTTGCTTCTCCACATTGTTCCCTCTTCGTAAAACCTATGATCCGGAAACAGCACGGGCTGGACAGATTCTCTGATCAGATTCCAGTCAGACGTTTCTAACCAGAATTTTGTCCTTTATTGGTTATTTGAGTGAATCAGTTTCTAGTGACCACTGTTTGAAAATTTTTACCAAGATATATGCTTTCCACAACTGGCTTTGGAAGCCCCATTGTGTACTTTGAAAGAGGAGTTTGAAATTTCACTCATCTCCAGATCTCTGATCATTTGAGGCAGGTGGCATCCTGTTGAGATTCTGGACACTTTGAAATAGGTTGTGAGTTAAGGGCACACACCTTTTATCCTACAGGGAATGGAAAAATGTAAATTACAGTACTTCATATAGCAACCTTGAGTTAATTATGAGGTCGTGACTGATTTATACACAAAATGCCACAATGAAATCTGGGTCATGACGAGAAGCAGTGTCCAGACTTGACGCTCAGTGGAAGAATTAGAGGCTGTAAAGAGAAAGGCACATAGTGAGCCCTATAAAAATCCTGTTTGATAAGGATCAGAGATCTTCGCAGTTCCCAACTAATAGCCAAGAACACATTTTGTCCACGTGACCACGAAGAAGCAGAATTAACCCAACCTGCAGAGGTGCCTGCTGGCCTCAGTGGTGCCGGGGGACCCTGAGCGAAGGCCACTGTAGGAAGTGGCATTTATTGAATCAAACATTCCACTCCCAACCACAGCCAGTGGAGTTGGCAGCCAGATTTAAAGCCAATACTATTTTTAAAAATAATTATTTTTAAATGATTTTAAAAATCATCATCTTTTAGTAAAAGAGCAGGGACCCAAAGGTTAAATAAAACCCAAAAAACCAAAAGGGTGCTAAAATTTCTTAGGAGTTTTTCAGATAGTTCCTTCTTAATGTCTGAATTTTTATAGGCCTGTTGCTGGCTGCTTGGCCTCAGTCATGACGTGCTCTTCTCAGTGGGAGGAAGTTCCTGCGCCCCAGCTGAAGCCAAGAATTGGGGTATCTACCTCGGCAGCTCTTGCCGTCCTCTTGCAGGGTGCCCGTCACACAGCTGCACAGGGGCCCCTCCACCCGGCTGGTGCAGATCTGCTCACACCCTCCGTTGTCCTCACACCAGTCCAGCCCTGAAAGAGAGCAGTTAGTCAAGTTCATGGCAGAGAGTTACCTCTTCAGCTCACCTGTCAGGGCACGGCTGGAGCAGGGGTGGGGACCTTTTTCCTGCCAAGGGCCAGCTGGATATTTATAACATCATTATCAGGCCATACAATTAAAAAAATCTTTATGGTTGAAAGTATTACATATTCCTCTTTATTCCCCCATTGACTTCTAGTCAGCCTTCGTCCCCCACCCTAGGCCTTCACCACCCAATTATCTGTGTCCATAGTTATGCATAGATGCATACAAGTTCTTGGGTTGATCTCTTCCCACCCACCCACCCTCCCCGCCTTCCCTCTGAGACTCCACAGTCTGCTCCATGTGTCTATGTCTCTGGATCTATTTTGTTCATAAGATTCCACATATGAGTGAGATCATGTGATACTTGTCTTTCTCTGACTGGCTTATTTCACTTAGCATGATACTCTCCAGGCCCCTCCATGCTGTCTCAAAGGGTAAGAGATTCTTTTTTTACTGCTGCATGGTATTCCATGGTATAAATGTACCACAGCTTTTTTATCCACTCATCTACTGATGGGCACTTGGGCTGTTTCCAGATCTTAGCTATTGTAAATTCTGCTGCTATGAACATAGGGGTGCATAGTATTCTTTCTCATTGCTGTTTCAGGTTTCTTAGGATATATTCCTAGAAGTGGGATCACTGGGTCAAATGGCAGTTCCATTTTTAATTTTTTTGAGGAAATTCCATACTGTTTTCCATAGTGGCTGCACCAGTCAGCAGTGTACTAGCGTTCCCTTTTCTCCACATCCTCACCAAGACTTGTTGTTGTTAATTTGTTGATGGTAGCCATTCTGACAGGTGTGAGGTGATACCTCATTGTCATTTTAATTTGCATCTCTCCTATGATTAGTGACTTTGAGCATTTTTTCATATGTCTCTTGGCCTTTTTTTAATCTCCACTTTGGAAAAGAGTCTATTCAGGTCCCTTACCCACTTTTTAATTGGATTGTTTGTCTTCTTTTTTTTTAAGCTGTATGAGTTCCTTATATATTTTGGATATTATCCCTTTATCAGATGTATCATTGCCAAATATGTTCTCCCATGTGTGGGCTCTCTTGTCATTTTGTTGATGGTTTCTTTTCCTGTGCAAAAGTTTTTTTTTTTTTTTTTACCATATTTTGATGTAGTCTCATTTATTTTCTCCTTAGTTTCCTTTGTCCGAGGAGATGTATCCATAAACATATTGCTATGAGAGATGTCTGAGATTTTGTTGCCTATAGTTTCTTCTAGGATTTTTATGGTTTCATGACTTACATTTAAGTCTTTTATCCATCTTGAGTTTATTCATTTTTTTGCATGTACCTGTTCAATTTTCCCAACACCATTTATTGAAGAGATTATCTTGACTACATTATATGCACATATCTACTTTGTCAAATATTAACTGAGCGTAAACTTGGGTCGATTTCTGGGGTCTCTGTTCTGTTCCATCAAACTATATGCCTGTTCTTGTGCTATTACCAGGCTGTTTTGAGTATAACTTGATATCTGGTATTGTGATTCTTCCAACTTTGTTCTTTCTCAAGATTGCTGTGGCTACGTGGGGTCTTTTTTTGGTTCCATATAAATTTTTGTAGTGTTTGTTCTAGATCTTTTTAACATGCCGTTGGTATTTTAATAGGGATTGCACTGAATCCGTATGGTTTCTTTGGGTAATACAGACATTTTAATGATGTTAATTCTACCAATCCATAAACATGGTATATTCTTCCACTTGTTTATATCTTCCTCTATCTCTTTTTTCAACATCCTATAGTTTTCCAAGTACAAGTCTTTTATCTCCTTTGTTAAAGGATACTTTAAGATACTTTATTCCTAAGTATCTTAATTTTTTTGTTGCAATGTTAAATGGGATTGTTTGTTTAGTTTCTCTTTATGAGAATTCATTATTGGTGTATAAAAATGCCATCGATATCTGGGTGTTAACTTTGTATCCTGCTACATTGCCAAATTCATTTATTAAATCTAGTAGTTGTTTGTTGGAGTCTTTAGAGTTGTCTATTTACAATATCATGTGATCTGCAAATAATGAGAGTTTTACTTCCTCCTTTCCCATTTGGATGCCTTTTATTTCTTACT
The DNA here is from genome assembly GCF_000147115.1 of Myotis lucifugus. Lineage (NCBI taxonomy): Eukaryota > Metazoa > Chordata > Mammalia > Chiroptera > Vespertilionidae > Myotis > Myotis lucifugus. The sequence continues at coordinate 177,827 of NW_005871532.1, forward strand.
GTCTGATCACTGTGGCTAGGACTTCCAGTACTGTGTTGAATAAGAGTGGTGAAAGTGGATGGAGAAACCAAGATGGCGGCATAGGTAAACACCGGAGATTGCTGCCTTGCACAACCACTTCAAAAATACAACTAAAAGACATAACTGACATCATCCAGAACCACAGGAAGGCTGGCTGAGTGGAATTTCTACAACTAGAAGGAAAGAGAAAAGCATACCGAGACTCAGAGGAGGTGCAGTGCTGAAGTAAATACAAAGGTGCGGAGGTGCATGCGGAGAGGGCTGGCGGCTGAGGACACAATTGTCTTTTTCAATTGGGAGGAAGTCTCAGGCTCTGAGCTCCAGTTCCAGGCGAGTCTTTGGGGACCCAGACTCACACGGGAGAAAGGGGACTGTCTGGCATCGGTCAGAACTCAAGGGCAGCTTTCTCTTGGAGGCACTCTCAGCGATTGCCAGGACCTCTGAAGGCAGGACTGAGAGCAGCCATACTGCTGGCTGGCTCGGCCCACCCTGTTGATCCCCTGGGACCCCGCCCCGCCCAAGCCATACATCGAGGCTTTTGCATATGAAAGGCCCGGCCCTTTGTTATCTGAAAATAACTTAACAAACTGAAGTGGCCCCAAGGCCCCAGGGCAACTTGCATTGCTTTACAGCTGGCTTCTGCTGGGTAGCCTCAGGCAAAGGCTAGATTAGCACCTCCTTAGATCCAAGAGCCAGTGTACCCAGTGGTCAGAGTGGGACCATCCAATTACAACTACTCAGATCTATAAGGGACACACTCAGGGGGCAGACTCAGTGAGCACCAAAGCCCCATTGAAGCAAGTCTTGCCCCATAAGAGTGTCTTCAGCACAGAAGTTCTCCCACTGCAGACACAGCTGATTCTCACAGCCAATGGGCTTGGAGGTCAAATCCTCCCAGCTTTACATACAACAATCAAGGCTTAACTACAACAAGACTGTGCACAAAGCCCACAAGGGGGTGCACCAAGAGTGTCTACCTCAGGTAATTGGGTCATTTAGCACAGAAAGCCACTCTATTGACACAGCAAAGCATAAAAAATGCCGAGACAAAGAAACAGGACACAAATGACAGAAATGGAGGAAAGCAAACTGCTGGATATAGAGTTCAAAACCACACTTTTAAGGTCTCTCAAGAACTGTCTAGAAGCCGCCGATAAATTTAGTAAGACCCTCGAAAAGACTGGTGAGACCGCCGATAAACGTAGTAAGATCCTCAAGAAAACTAATGAGACCCTCGATGTTGTGATAAAGGACCAACTAGAAATTAAGCATACACTGACTGAAATAAAGAATATTATACAGACTTTCAACAGCAGACCAGAGGATCGCAAGAATCAAGTCAAAGATTTGAAATACGAAGAAGCAACAAACACCCAACCGGAAAAGCAAAATGAAAAAAGAATCCAAAAATACGAAGATAGTGTATGGAGCCTCGGGGACAGCTTCAAGCGTACCAACATCCGAATTATAGGGATACCAGAAGAAGAGAGAGAGCAAGATATTGAAAACCTATTTGAAGAAATAATGACAGAAAACTTTCCCTACCTGATGAAAGAAATAGACTTACAAGTCCAGGAAGCGAAGAGAACCCCAAACAAAAGGAATCCAAAGAGGACCACACCAAGACACATCATAATTAAAATGCCAAGAGCAAAAGACAAAGAGAGAATTTTAAAAGCAGCAAGAGAAAAAAAGTCAGTTACCTACAAGGGAGTACTCATACAACTGTCAGCTGATTTCTCAACAGAAACCATGCAGGCCAGAAGAGAGTGGCAAGAAATATTCAAAGTGATGAACAGCAAGAACCTACAACCAAGATTACTTTATCCAGCAAAGCTATCATTCAGAATTGAAGGTCAGATAAAGAGCTTCACAGATAAGAAAAAGCTAAAGGAGTTCATCACCACCAAACCAGCATTATATGAAATGCTGAAAGGTATTCTTTAAGAAGAGGAAGAAGAAAAAGGAACTCTTACCATTTGCCACACCATGGATGGAACTAGAGAGTATTATGCTAAGTGAAATAAGCCAGTCAGAGAAGGATAAATACCACATGATCTCACTCATTTGTGGAATATAATGAACATCATAAACTGATGAACAAGGACTGATCCAGAGACGGAGAGGCATTGATTGGACTGTCGGGCCTTGGAGGGAAGGTAGGGGAGGGTGGGGGTAAGGGGGAAAGATCAACCAAAGGACTTACATGCAAGCATATAGGTCTAACCAATGGACACGGACAACGGGGGGGGGGAGCGGGTGGGTGGGCAGCGGGGGGACGGGGGAACTGGGGTTTTACGGCCCCTGCCCTCGTCTTTAATTCAGAAAAACCTATATTTTTAAAAAAAAAGAAAAAAAAGACATAGAAATTTTTTTGAGGCCTATTTTGTTCCCAGCTTTTAAAAATTTTATCACCTAAAAAAAGAGAAAAGAGCTCCCTCCCATGGAAAGAAGAAGGGGTGTCCCCTGGGAATGA
>NW_005871532.1:180423-196491 GCF_000147115.1 Myotis lucifugus
AGCTAAAGGAGTCATCATCACCAAACCAGTATTATATGAAATGCTGAAAGGTATCCTTTAAGAAGAGGAAGAAGAAGAAAAAGGTAAAGATACAAATTATGAACAACAAATACACATCTATCAACAAGTGAATCTAAAAATCAAGTGAATAAATAATCTGATGAACAGTATGAACTGGTGATTGTAATAGAATCAGGGACATAGAAAGAGAATGGACTGACTATTTTATGGAAGGAAAGGGGTGTGGGGGGTGCGGGAAGAGATTGGACAATAATTGTGCACCTATGGATGAGGACAGTGGGTGGGGAGTGAGGGGGGAGGGTGGGGTGGGAACTGGGTGGAGGGGAGTTATGGTGGGAAAAAAGAGGAACCAATGTAATAATCTGAACAATAAAGATTTAATTTCAAAAAAAGAGTGGTGAAAGCGGTCTCTCTCTTGGTGTGCTAGACTCTTGGGTTGATGGCAGGAGATGCGCTCCCTATTACCCATGTGGCTTATGGCCATATGGGCCTCCACACATGGACCAATAGACTTTAATTAGCTGGGATGCTGAACCACTCTGACAGTAACGTGGAAAGGAAGCTCTGGACACTGGCCTGCTCCTGGAACCCCAGTTGCACCTTTTCCTGGACTGGCTTCTCTAAAAAAAACAAAAAAAAAACTTCGATTCCACTAAAAAAAAAATGGGCCAAGAAGGAGATCAGGCAAAGAGTGGTGAAAGTGGACATCCTTGTCTTGTTCCTGTTCTTAGGAGAGATGATTTTAGTTTTGGCCCATTAAGTATGATGTTGGCTGTAGATTTGTCATATATGGCCTTTTTCATGTTGAGATATGCTACCTCTATTCCCACTTTGCTGAGAGTTTTTATCAAAAATGTGTGTTGGATTTTGTCAAATGCTTTTTCTGTGTCTATTGATATGATCATGTGATTTCTATCTTTCAATTTGTGTATTTGATGAATCACGTTTATTGTTTTGTGAATACAGTACCAGCTTTGTATCCCTGGAACTAATCCCACTTGGCCATGGTGTATGATCATTTTAATATACTTCTGGATCCAATTTGCTAATATTTTGTTGAGGAGTTTAGCATCTATGTTCATCAGGGATATTAGCCTATAATTCTCTTTCTTTGTAGTTTCTTTATCTGGTCTAAAATTCAGGATGATGCTGGCCTCATAAAAAGAGGTTAGAAGTGTTCCTTCCTCTTGGATGTTTTGGAGTAGTTTGATGAGTATAGGTGTTAGTTCTCATTTGAATTTTTTGTAAAACTCACCTGTGAAGCCATCTGGACCAGAGCTTTTATTATTATTATTATTATTATTATTTTATTGCTTCAACGTAGTCAGTTGTTATTGGCCTTTTGGGTTTTCTGATTCTTCCTGATTTAGTTTTGAGATATTGTATTTTTCTAGGAATTTGACCATTTCATCCACATTGTCCAGCTTGTTGGCATATAGCTGTAAATAGTATTTTCTTATAATTTGTATTTCTGTGGTGTCGGTTATTACTTCACTCTTTTGTTTCTGATTTTATTTATTTGGGTCCTCTCTCTTTGTTTCTTGATGAATCTGGCTAATGTCCACCAATCTTGTTTATCTTTTCAAAGAGCCAGCTCTTGGTTTCATTGATATTTTTGTATTTTTTTTAGTCTCTATGTCATTTATTTCTGCTCTAATCTTTATTATCTTGTTTCTTCTACTTACTCTGGGGTTTTCTTGTTGTTCTCTTTCTAATTCTTTAAGCTGTAGAGTTAAATAGTTTATTATTAATTTTTCTTATTTTTTGAGGTAGGCCTGTAGTGCTATGAACTTCCTTCTCAGGACTGCTTTTGCTGTTTCCCAGAGATTTTTGGTTGCTGTGTGTTTATTTTCATTTGTTTCCAGGAAGTTTTTTCTTTCTTTCTTGATCTCATTGGTAACCCATTCATTGTTTAATAATATGCTATTTAGCCTCCATGTGTTTGAATGTTTTTGAGTGTTTTTACTGTAGTTGATTTCTAATTTCATTCCACTGTGGTCTGAGAAGATGCTTGATATGATTTCAATCTTCTTGAACTTGTAGAGACTTGTTTTGTGTCCTAACATGTGGTCTATCTTTGAGAGTGACCCATGTGCATTTGAGAATGTATATTCTGAAGCTTTGGGGTGTAATGTTCTATAAATGTTGATTAAATCCATCTGATCTAGTATATCACTTAGACTCTGTTTCCTTGTTAATTTTTTGTCAGGAAGATCTATCCAGTGAAGTCAGCAGGGTGTTATAGTCCCTTACTATGACTGTATTGCTGTTGATCTCTCTTTTAAAGTTCTCTAGATTTTTAAAAAATATATTTATGTGCTCCTATATTGGGTGCATATATGTTTACTAGGGTTCTATCCACTTGTTGGATTGATCCCTTTAATATTATGTAGTGACTTTTTTTGTCTCTTGTGATGGCCTTCATTTTGAAGTCTATTTTATCATATATGAGTATTGCTATCCCACCTTTTATTTTGTTTCCATTTCCATGGAATTTTTTTTTCCATCCCTTCACTCTCATCCTGTGTGAGTCTTTTGTTCTGAGATGGGTCTCTTGTAGACAGCATATAATTGGGTCATATTTTTGTATACATTCAGCTACTCTGTATCTTTTGATTGGAGCATTCAATCCATTTACATTTAAGGTTATTATTGATAGGTACTTACTTATAGCCATTTTCATTCTTAATGCCTATCTCTCTCTCTTTCTTCTCATTACAGAAGTTCTTTTAGCATTTCTTGCATTGCTAGTTTGGTGGTGATAACTCCTTTAGCCTTTTTTTTTTAATGGTCTGGGAAGCTCTTTATTTCACTATCTATTTTGAATGATAACCTTGCTGGATATAGTAATCTTGGTTTCAGATCCTTGCTTTTCATTACCTTGAATACTTCATGCCATTCCCTCTGGCCTGTAGAGTTTCTGATGAGAAATTAGCTGACATCCTTATGGGCGCTCCTTTGTAGGTAACAAATTGCTTTTCTCTTGCTGCCTTTAAGAGTCACTCTTTGTCTTTGGTTTTTGGCATTTTAATTATGATGTGTCTGGGCGTGGGACTGTTTGCGCTCTTGCATGGGACTCTCTGTGCCTCCTGAACTTTTGTGACATTTCTCTTTACCAGGTTAGGGAAGTTTTTGCCATTATTTCTTCAAGCATGTTCTCTATGCCTTGCTCATTTCTTCCCCTGCTGGCACTCCCATGATGCAAATATTGTTATGTTTCATGTTGTCCCACAGCTCCCTTAAACTTTGCTCATGTATTTTAATTGTTTTGTTTGTTTGCTTCTCTGATTGAGTGATTTTTTTTCTATCTTGTCTTCTAATTCACTGATTTATACTTGGCTTCCCTTAATCTGTTGTATATTCTTTCCAATTTGTTCTTTATTAGTTCTATGTCAATCTTTATTCCCAACTGATCTTTTTTCATAGTTATTATATCATTTCTCATGCTGTTGAGTTTCCCTGCCATCATTATTCTGAACTCTATGTCTGATAAATTTCTTCTCTTCATTCCATTTAGCTCTTTTTCTAGAGAATTCTCCTGTTTTTTCACTTGGGGCTTGATTTTTTGTCTCCCCATTTTGGCTGCCTGTTTGGGTTTGTGTCTATGTATTAGATAGATCTGCTTCTACTCCCAATATCTAGTGCAGGACAACGTCAGACACTATTTGTGACTGGTCCTGAGTACCCTGTTTGGAGCTATCAACAATCCACAGCTTGTGGCTCCCTCTGCTGGGGCTGGGTGCCTTTGGAAATGACCAAGATGTGCTTTTCCTAACCCTGGGCCAAGAAGGAGATCAGGCAAAGACTCAAAGCTTCTAGAGATCTGCCTCTGCCTGCAGTCCAGTCTTGATTAGTATCAGGATATTGACCACGGAGTGGGGTGAGAGGTCTTCCAGCAGGGTGGGGAATTGCCTTTTCCCCAGGCCAAAACCGCCTAGATAGCAACGGTCCACCAGAGAAAGATGTCCTTCACAGGGTGCAAGAATGACTCAGCACAGGAAACTCTGTTGGTTGCCCTCCGAGCTCCAACCCCAGACCCCCCAACCCTAGACTCTCCTCACTCAGCTTTAGTCTACTTTGCCCTCCCTCTGCTGGAGCCCAACGTGAGTGGCTGCACATGAAATTTTGTGCATTGGCCCTTTAAGAGGGTGCCTGCATTTCCAGCCGTCTCTCTCAGGCAGACAGCAACCCTGCTGCTTTTCACAGCCTGATGTTATGTGGACACCGTTATCATTTCTGATGCTGTGGGCTGGGGTGCCTAGCTGGGGGTTTAGACCCCAAGGTTCTCAGTGGGAACTCCCACAGCTGAGACATCCCTCTGGAACTTTAGCTGGTGTCTGAAGGAGTCTAGCCAGCCCTTTGGAGCCTCTGCCCTTCCTATTAGACTCCATGTGGTCTCCTCTTTCCGTCCTTAGTTATCAGGGTTCTCTCCAGCTAGTCTTCAGTTGATTTTTCAGGGTGGTTTTTCTATAACTTTAGTTGTATTTCCAGTTTGGTCCTGGGAGAGTGTCAGTGTACCTTCCACTTACTCTGTTGGCATTTTTGAATCCCATATAAAATTATCAACTTAAAATTCAACCTGTTATATTTGGTCAAACATGTAATTAACTGACCCATAATGCATTGGCAGGGCCAGACCAAATGATTTGAAGGCCACAGGCCAGATGTTCCCCACCCCTGCTTAAAAGAGAGGGGAGGAAAAGGAAAAGCCCAGTGTGATTGAGTTTTTAATAGTCAAGAAAAGGGTTTCATCATGAAGTGGGCAGTGTCTTCAGCTCCTCATTCACTAGATTCACATTACAGGTGACGCGCAGACAAGAGTTGCCTCAGGCCTTCCCCTCCCCTTGTTTTAATGATTTATAGTGTGTTTTAGGAAACATACATACTTTTTCTCCTAATGGGTCCCACTGAAATGATCTGTTCTTTAGGTTCTTTGGTATATTCTGTGGCAATCCTGGAATTTTGTGGGCAATTCTGAAAGACAGAACACCAGGGGAAATTTTACACGATCAGGCTGGTATCTCTTTTCCACCATGATTCCGCCTCCCGAGGCAGTGGTTGCAGCCCCGAGCACCATCACTGTTCAGATTAATGCGCCCAATGCCTTCTCGATCACAGAGCCCCCGGACTCTAGGCTCTCTGTTGAAGAGACTTAAATGTATTCTCCGCACTAGAATTAGATGCATTCCTGGGAATGAGGAGTGCTGTATCTCATCAGACACTAATTATGCAGCAGCACGTGGAAGAAGCTCTGACTATAATTCACATCTCAATTTTGTAAATATGGGGTAAGCAGGAAGCTGGAGTGTTAAAGGTTAGGAACCAGTGCAATAAAATCTTAGTGACATTAGCCATACAGGTGGGAAATACATCTGGCGTGGAAGAGAGGATCGGTTTGTCACCTCATCCCCCTCGCCCTTCCAGAGCCTCAGGCCCTGGCATGGCTCTGGATGAGCTGCAGGGCAATCCCTGGCTAAGGAACACCTAGATGGCCTGGCAGGTGTGGCTCAGTGGTTGAGCACTGTCCTATCACAGTTCGATTCCTGGGTTGTGGGCTTGATCCCCAGTAGAGGGCATGCAGGAGGCAGCCGATCAATGATTTTCATCATTGATGTTTCTATCTCTCTCTCTGTCTCCCTTCCTCTCTGAAATCAATAAAAATATATTTAAAAACTATAAGTAAAGAATAGCTGGATCAAGTGCATCTTGAACCAGGAGTTTGCTTCTCAGTGGAGTGGAGGTTGGCCCCAGTGTCCACCTCAGATTCAGGTGACCTGGCTCCTTGAGACTCTGATGCAGGTGTTCTCAAATGGGCCGCCTTTGCCCCCAGGGGCCAACTGGCAATGTTAGGAGACATTTTGGGGTGTTTGAGCTGGAGGAGCTACAGGCATCTAGGGGGTAGAGGTCAGGGAAGCTGATAAATGTCCGACGATGCACAGAACAGTCTCCACCCAAAGAATGATTTGGTCCAAATGTCAGCAGTGCCGGGTTTGAGAGACCCTCACCTGGTGTCACACTGGACAGGTGGACACTGCGGAGACAGAGGGGTCAGTGGCACTGTTCCGCTGTGTCCTCTCTCTCACTGTCTCCCCAGAGGTGACTGCTGCTTGCAAGCCCCCGAGGACTTCCAGGGGCCGTGAGACCTGAAGGACCCTGAGGAGTCACATAGACCCTGGCACGTGTGACCCATGTTGGGAGATGGGGCAGCGAGATTCACTCACTATTTTGCAGGAGTACTTCTCCGAATCGCAGAGTGACACTGCGCAGTGAAGATGGACTTCATCATAATCCCCGATGAACTTGAAGACTGTGACGTGAAAGCGGCAGGTGAGGGAGACCCCATTCTCCTCGATGCCAATGGTGTTGTCTTTAATGTTCTGACACCTATTCAGAAAAAATAATACCTTTGCTTCTTATTTTCATACTAGAGGCCTGGTGCACAAATTCGTGCATGGGTGGGGTCCCTCTGGGTGGCCTGCCGGGATCAGGCCAAAACCTGCAGTCCAATGCCACCTGCTGCTCCCACTCATCCTGGCCCCACTGTGCCTGCCATGGGCTCCCGCCCAATCAGTCCTGATCAGGAAAGGCTCGAACTGCCACGGGAGCACTCGCCAGCCAGGAGCCCTGTGTCTGGCGCCCTCCCAAGGGGAGTGGCCTGCGGGATTGGGCTGAAACCAGCTCTCTGATATCCCCCAAGGGGTCCAGATTGTGAGAGGGCACAGGCCAGGCTAAGGGACCCCACTGGTGCACAACTGGGCCAGGGAGGGACCGCAGGAGGGTTCAAGGGCATGTCTGGCCCATCTTGCACAATCCCGATTGGCTGGACCCCAGCAGCAAGCTAACCTACCAGTCAGAGCATCTGCCCCTGGTGGTCAGTGCATGTCATAGCAACTGGTCAACCAGTTGACTGTCTGCCCCCTGGTGGTCAGTGCACGTCATAGTGAGCGGTTGAGCAGCCTTTGCATATCATTAGCATATTACGCTTTGATTGGTTGTTCAGTTGTTCTGCTGTTCGGTCTATTTGCATGTTACCCTTTTATTATATAGGATTTCATATAAAACCATTGTAAATGGTAAAAATGCCTTTGCATGTGAAAGTGACCTCTGGATTGTGTGGGTTTGGCATGTATGACCACATCCTCATATTTATATCGTTTGTTTTGAAAACATCAAATAGCACCTCCAATTAGGACCCTAACTGCATCTAAAAACAGAATGACTGTGGGGATGGAACTCAGTTTCCCTATGTTTCAGCTTCTTATGCTGCTCGCTCACACTGCTGTGGGCTATGATATCAGGTTAACAAACTCAAGGTTACCTCTGTATGTTCTTCACCATCCATTTTGGGAGGAGCCCCTGATTCAACCCTGTTGGGAGTTCTTCCCACACGGAGACTTGCAGCTGAGATAAAGCCGTCAGGGATGAGCGGGAGCACTGCTCGGAGGCAGGCAGCCTCTTCTCTCCTCTGGTGGCACTGACAGCGGGAGCCGCCCTCAGGCCCACAGATCTTGCCTCCGGGACTTAGAGTTCCCCAAATGTTCAGTCTCATGCCCCGGGTCTTCTCACGTCATGTCTGCCCACCTGGGAGTCTCTGCAGCTCATCCCGCTCAGCACCTGCTCTTCCTCCCACACCAGCCTAGGCTTCCCTCCTTTGTAAATGTCCCCTCCCCAGCGGCCAGGCAGGAACAAGGGGCTGCTCCTGGTTGGCCAGTAGCACTGCTGAGCCCCTGGAGTGCAAGAATCAAGCCATGCACCCCAGGGTGCCTCCCTCACGCACAGGGCATGGGGAGTCTGCGCTGGATGCAGGAATTGAAGTGACGCATTGTGCTGCGTGGCCCAGGGTGGCTCATTGGAGCTAAGAGGTTCTTTACATGATAAAGATACAAGGGGGACGCTTTCCTTAGTTGCCTTCCCCCAGCACACAGAATTAACTAACTCAGTAGGAGAATTATAAACGAAAATAGTTCTTCACCATCCCTATACCTATTCAGTTTTGTACTCAGGCTTCAAGGCAACAGTTTCTTAAATGCGCTGAAACAAAAACTTGCTAGACTGTTTCTTGTCACTGTTACTATGTGAATAATCTAAGTTGGCTCAAAGATTCTAAAACAGTCATAGCCCTGATATGCAAGCCCCTCCCCCTTAACCAGACCCCCAGCTACGAGAGATTACTTAGGTTTTGGTCTCAGAAGAACATGGAACCGAAGGAAGGGGCCCAGGGGAGCAGAGCTGGGCTGTTTGCGTGCTGCCTGCGTGTGAGCCAGTCAAGCTCTAGAATTCTCTGTCCACCCTGAGGAGAAAGCCCCCCAACCCCTCCCCCCCCGCCCGCCTAGGCACCCGGAGAGGAGCGGGAGTGACTTGCATGTACCCAGGCTACTTTCCGAATCACTGATGGACGCTGGCGCCCTCCCTGCGCTCCACCAGCCGGAAGGAACAAGGACTCCTCAGAATTCTTATGAGCCCATTTTGCTGCTCATTCACTCAGCCCTGAGCATCACGTTTCATGCAAGTTCGCTGGAGACACACACACTGCTAACCAAGGTCAGGGGACTCCTGAACTAAAATTCTCCCACGTGGCAGAATCCCTGTATGCCCAGTCACAGTTCAAGTCCCAGGCCTTCATGGAGACCCTGGGGAAGCCGAGGTTTAGGAACACACTCACTTGCCCACTCCCCCTCTTGGGGTCAAGTCTGTTAACTCCCTTTAAAAAATGCTCAGTGCCACAGCGACCTTCAGAGGAGGCACAAGCCACATCACCTGGATCTGCATTTGGTCGTGGCTCAGATCTCAGCCTTTCATTATGGGAAGGACCATGACAGGAAGGGGAGACGAGGAGGAAGGGAGAACAGTGACACTAGCCCGGGCATCTCGGCCTGCAGGACACCAACTGGTTACCAAGTCCTTCCCTTTGCCTAGAAGAAGCTGGAAACCAATTCAGAAAGTCAAGTGCCTCAGTGAGATCTTTCCTGAAACTTCCACATCACGCCTGCGCGCCCAGCCACGGCCACGCCCAGCCAGTGGGGTTGGCTGTGTACCTTCCTCCTCTGAGCCTGTTGCATCTGCAAAGCTGTGGCTTTTTATTGTTTGTCTGCCCAGACCACACCCTTCTGCTGATGAACCATTCCCAACCTTAAAGCTGATGCACATGCCCCCCTCCCCCATGGTGCTCCCCCGAAGCCGGCACCTTGGCATACGAAATCCTTGAAGGTGAGTGAGTCTGAGAAAATGGCAGAAGCAGGAAGGTCACCCTGACTTTCTCCCTGACCCTTTCCACCTGAGACAAGTCGTAAAACCTTCATGGGAGAGGTGCCCCCTGACACCCCAAGGAAAGGACCATTCTTATCTTCGAAGACAAAGGGACTCGGAGGAGAAGCTGAGCAGATGACACTACAGTCACTTCATGCCTGGCCGGTCCCTGCTCCCTGCCTGTCCCTCCAGCCCAGCATACAGCACTCAGGTCCAACCACTGCTGTGGGTCTTCATTCCCGCACTGAAGGTTCCTGTGTCACATAAAACTTGTATTAAATACATTATGAAACTTTTTTCTGCTAATTTGTCTTTGTTTTCAGACCCACCAGGTGACGTCATGCTGCATCCCTACAGACACAGGAGAAGCGTGATCCCGGGAAGGCTCCCCATGCTCTCTCGGGAGCCGGGGAGCAGGGCTCGGGCGCTGCTGTGGGAATGTGAGTCTAGGGCAGCCAGTGTCCGGCAGAGGAGACAGAGATGGACAGAGCCAAGGGACAGAGCGAGGGGGAGGGTGCGGCAGCATCCGCCCGGTCCAATCGTCCCTGAAGCCACATCCACGGCTGGAATTGGTTTTGTGATGATTAAACGCATTGTTTTTGGGTTTTTTTTGCATAAGCTACTTGGAATTGGTCTCTCCTACATCTAATAGAAAAAGAAGTTGGATTAATAAGTCACCTGCCTTAAGGAGGATTGTATTAGGGGATGGAAATGTTCTAACTAGTTCATGGTGGTGCTCGTACTCCTCTTGTAAGGTTACAAGCATCACTGACTGTTACACTTAAAGCAAATGCATTTTAGTGCATACAAATTACATATGCAATCAAGCTATTAAAAAAGAATTACTGCTTGACACAACCAGTGTTTTTAAAAATTAAGATAATTATTATTGTTGTTGGATCTATAGTCTTCGTTTTTTCATTCATTCAATAAAATGTTGTTTCATAACCACTATATTTCAGAAAATATACTAGGTGCTGGGCATATAGTGGTGAGTAAAAAGAAACTCTTTGATTTTATAGGCTATTATTCTAATTCTTTTTAAATTTTAATAGATGTCCTAGTCACTTTCTGTTATTCTCCTTACATTCTTTCATTTTCATATAATTCACATTTATTTCAAACTGAAATTTAAAGTAGTGAGGACAGACCCTCTGATCACATGGAGAATATATTTGTAGTTAATGCCATGTGGACTTGGGGATCTACCAGCAAACTGCCGTGTGACTTTGAGCAACTTGCTTGCTCTCACTAACCTTGAGCCGTCTCATTCATAAAATGAGGCTTCTCACATCTACCTTCCAGGTTGTAGTGAGAATCTGATAGTTCATGGATGCAAAATGCTGGCCTTGTAGGAAGTCAACAAGCATTAGTTCCTATTCCCTTCTCTAAACTATGGCAGAGGCTCAGTGGAATGCTACGCTGCTGTAAAAAAGAAGGAATTCTTACCATTCGCAGCAGTATGGATGGACCTGGAGAGCATTATGCTAAGTGAAATAAGCCAGTTGGAAAAAGTAAGTATCACATGATCTCACTCATTTGTGGAATCTAATGGACAACATAAACTGATGAACAAAAATAGGTCCAGAGACATAGAAGCATGGAACAGGCCATCCAACCTCAGTGGGAAGGCAGGGAGGGCTGCTGGTGATTAAGAGATCAACCAAAGGACTTGCATGCATATAAGCATAACCAACGGTCACAGACAATAGGGGGTGAAGGCCTGGGCTGGGGGTGGGGGCAGGCTGGGAGAGGTCAATGGAAGAAAAGGGGGACATCTGTGGTACTTTCAACAATAAAGAATTTAAAAAAATAAAATGTGGTGTAGACTAATGTTACAGTGAAGGCTCCGAGGCTGTGCCTGGTGAGAGGCTACGCACCCTTCTTCAATGATGAAGTATCGGAGTTTGTCATTGCTGTCGCGTGAGGGTGTGGCATAGCACTTGTTCAGCGTCAGGATCAAATGGGTGGCATCAGCTCCGACCACAAAGACCCCGACGTACAGCACGTCTCGCGTGGTCAGCACCACCTCGCCCTGGCGGTACGGGTGCTTGTAGGAGGCATTTTTGTAGAGCGCCATCTTGGTGGTGAAGCTGCCCTCTTGGGTTGGAACGGTCAGGTTAATGACACTGAAAGGGAAAAAGACCATGAGGCAGGGGGCCCCGGCAGTTATGTTTACTCAGTTACCTGCCACTTCTCCAGCTGAACATGCAGAGGGAGGCAATGCAGGCGGCAGTGGGGTCCAAGGCTGCACTGTCCACATGGTCCCCTCCAGGCACGTGTGGCCATGAAATCATCGTAAATTACCATCAGTCCTCAGCAGCCCCCCACCCCCCCGCCCCCGCCCAACAGCTACTGTGCTGGATAGGACAGACAGAGAGCATGCCCGGCACTATAGGAAGTTTCACTGGGCGGTGCCACTCTCAGGCAGGAAGTCAGATACGGAAATAGGGACTGTTCTTTCTCGTGCTTCAGAGCTCAGAGCTGGCTGGCACCATGGCGCTCCCTTACCCGCCGGCCGCAGCCTCACCTCAGCATGGGCTTCACCACCGAGTCCAAGGAGATCTTGATGTCCAGCTCGTAAGCACACGAGAACTCCACGTTGATGGTCCGGTCCCTGGTGATGATGTTGCCTGTGTTGTTGGCGCTTTCTATCCAGATTGTGTTCTTGTACATGATGTGAGTGCCATTGGACTGCAGACAAAGGGGGTCAGAGAGCGTTAAATCTGGGAGGAGCCCATGGCTTGCATTTCAAATCCATGTCCTGAAGTGGAGAAATGGCTTCATTTCATACACCCCTACGAGGCCAGTATAAATCAGTATGGAGGTAGCCTCCGCATTTACTGCAAGTACTACAATAGATGCCAGCAGCACCCTCCAGTCAGACTCCTTGATGCCCACAGAGGGTGAGTTTATGAATTCTGGCTACAACCAGCCCCAGTTTCTCTGGGCACCCAAGCAGGGGGCAGCATGAAGCATTGCCAGCAGCAGGTCACGTAAGTCTTCTTTTAATTCTTAATTCAAAATCTCTCCTCCACCAAATCCTTTCCCAGACAGGCCCACACGAACCAAAATGAGCAAATGCAACTTCCTCTTCTTACTCCTTTCTCTCCCCGATAGAAGTGTTAACAACTCGTTATGAACAGAAAGAACGAAAGCACAGACAACAGGAGGGAGAGAAGCAGCGAGAGGCTGTGCTAACCTACAGTGGGGAATCCGACACCACAGCTGGAGCCCGGCTGCATTTCTCTCTCTTTTCTTTTGGTCTTATTCTTTCCACTTTATTTTATTTTTTTTTAAATCTTTATTGTTCAGATTATTACAGTTGTTCCTCTTTTTTCCCCCAATAGCTCCCCTCCACCCGGTTCCCACCCCACCCTCTGCCCTTCCCCGCCCCCAATGTGCTCATCCATAGGTGTATGATTTTTGTCCAGTCTCTTCCTGCACCCCCGACACCCTTTTCCTCCCGAGAATAGTCAGTCCACTCCCTGTCTATGCCCCTGATTCTATTATAATCACCAATTTATTCTGTTCATCAGATTATTTATTCATTTGATTTTTAGATTCACTTGTTGATAGATGTGTATTTGTTGTTCATAATTTGTATCTTTACCTTTTTCTTCTTCTTCCTCTTCTTAAAGAATACCTTTCAGCATTTCATATAATACTGGTTTGGTGGTGATGAACTCCTTTAGCTTTTTCTTATCTGTGAAGCTCTTTATCTGACCTTCACTTCTGAATGATAGCTTTGCTGGGTAAAGTAATCTAGGTTGTAGGTTCTTGCTCTTCATCACTTTGAATATTTCTTGCCACTCCCTTCTGACCTGCATAGTTTCTGTTGAGAAATCAGCTGACAGTCGTATGGGTACTCCGTTGTAGGTAACTAACTGTTTTTCTTTTGCTGCTTTTAAGATTCTCTCTTTGTCTTTTGCTCTTGGCATTTTAATTATGATGTGTCTTGGTGTGGTCCTCTTTGGATTCATTTTGTTTGGGGTTCTCTGCACTTCCCGGACTTGTAAGTCTATTTCTTTCACCAGGTAGGGGAAGTTTTCTGTCATTATTTCTTCAAATAGGTTTTCAATATCTTGCTCTCTCTCTTCTTCTGGCACCCCTATAATTCGGATGTTGGTGCGCTTGAAGCTGTCCCAGAGGCTCCTTACACTATCTTCGTATTTTTGGATTCTTTTTTCTTTTTTCTTTTCTGGTTGGGTGTTTTTTACTTCTTCGTACTTCAAATCTTTGACTTGATTCTTGGGATCCTCTAGTCTGCTGTTGGATCGCTGTATAATATTCTTTATTTCAATCAGTGTATGCTTAATTTCTAGTTGGTCCTTTTTTATATCCTTGAGGGTCTCACTAGACTTATTGAGGGTCTCACTAAATTTATTGGCGGTTTCTAGAAAATTCTTGAAAAACCTTATAACCGTGGTTTTGAACTCTCTATCCAGTAGTTTGGTTTCCTCCATTTCTGTCATTTGTGACCTGTTTCTTTGTCACCGCATTTTGGCTGCTTCCCTGTGTTGACAGAGTGGCTTTCTGTGCTAGGTGTCCTATAGGGCCCAGTGGCTCAGCCTCCCCAATTATCTGAGGTGGACACTCTTGGTGTACCCCTTTGTGGGCTGTGTGCACAATCTTGTTGTAGTTAAGGCTTGATTGTTGTTGGTATCACTGGGAGGAATTGACCTTCAGGCCAGTTGGCTGTGAGAATCAGCTGTGTCTATGGTGGGAGAACTTCTGTGCTGGAGACACCCTTATGGGGCAAGACTTGCTTCAGTAGGGCTTTGGTGCTCACTGAGTCTGCCCCCCTGAGTGTGTCCCTTATGGATCTGAGGAGTTGTAATCTGGATGGTCCCACTCTGACCACTGGGTACACTGGCTCTTGGATCTCTAAAGGAGGTGCTAATTTAGCCTTTGCCTGAGGCTACCCAGCAGGAGCTATGGAGAGATCTGCAGATTCCTCTTCTTTGTTTGGGATTTGGAGGTGCCCAGATGAGGCCCAACTGTGAAGCAATGCAAGCTGCTGTGGGGCCTTGGGCCTTCTTTTGGATGTTCTGGGTCTCTCTGACCCAGCTGCAGTTTGTTAGGTAATTGTAGATTGCAAAAGGCCAGGTTATTTATATGCAAAAACCTCTGCCACAGCTTGGGTGGGGTGGGGTCTCAGGGAATCAACAGGGCGGAGCAAACAGCTATGGCTGATCCTCAGTCCTGCCCTAAGAGGTCCTGGGTCTCAGTGTCCTGTGGTAATCCCTGCAAGCACCTCTGAGAGAAAGCTGCCCTTGAGTTCTGCTCGATGCCAGACAGTCCAGTTTCTCCCCGTATGAGTCTGGGTCCCCAGAGACTCGCCTGGAACTGGAGTTGAGAGCAGTCAGGAGTGTGTGTCTCCCTCCAGATTGAAAAAGACAACCACGTCCTCAGTTGCCAGCCCTTTCCACATGCGCCTCCGTACCTCTGCACTTTACTTCCGCACCTCCTCTGAGTCTCAGTGTGCTTTTCTCTTTCCTTCTAGCTGTAGACTTTCCACTCAGCCAGCCTTCCTGTGGTTCTGGATGATGTCTGTTTTGTCTTTTAGTTGTATTTTTGAAGTGGTTGTGCGAGGCAGCAATTTCAGGTGTTTACCTATGCCGCCATCTTGGTTTCTCCAAAGCTGTATTTTTTTCTGCATTTCTCTTAAATGATACCTGGGATGCCCTGATCCCCCAAAACAGCGAAACCAGCTGTCCTGACCTGAAGGGCACGAGAGGGAATAACATTTTGTCAACACACAGGACAAAGAATGACAGCAGACAGAGAGGGCTCAGGGAAGAGGCTGCCACCTATTGCACACTTCCAATGTAGCCATAATTCCGCACAGACAGCCATTGTCCTGACAGGTCATTTGCATGCCCTTTGCTGTTTTCCCAGGAGGCTATTCCTCACTGGACGGACCTGAGGCGCTGTCAGGGCAGTCAACGCACCAACACCTGGACAGCTCCCCCCGCAGGCTCTCCCGCCAAGGCTTCACCTGCACGATGTTCCCGCAGTTGCCTTTGGTGTTGTTGATCTGAAAGGAGATGAAGTCTTCCCCTTCGATGCCCGTGCACTGCCTGTCATTGACCCTCACGCCCTCTCTCTCGAAGCCGAGCTGGAAGAGTTTGCACTTGGAGATGGACACCTCCATCTGGGACGCCTTGCAGGTCACCTCCGCATCGATGATGTCGTGCGAGTCTGTGGGAAACAGGACGATGACAGTCAAGAGAGTGGGTGCTGGTCTTGCCAGAGCCAAGACAGCATCCATGGCCGTTTCCTGTAGAAATGGCTGCTAATCTGCAGGAAGTCTGTGGCGTTTCTAACTGAGATTTGCTCAATCCAAAGGAGTCTATGAGCTCATTCAGAGCAACAACTGGGACCTTGAAGAGTCTTTTTTAAAAGAAGAAAATACTAATGAAGTGTCTTTTCTTCCTAAACCCAGGACTCCCCCACTTGCGTAGTAACTGCTTTTCTGCAGGCTCCAACCTGCCTCTGGCTCAGGGAGGCCTGGCTGAAGGACCCACCGAGCAGGACAGCACTGGCCAGGCCACCGCAACCCAGTGCATCCCCAGCTGAGCACCAGGAGCTCTGGATACTGACACAGGGATGTGCCGGCTGCCGTTCCCAGTGAGCAAGCAGCTATGGAGACCAGTTTCTGTCTGTGCAGGGCCAGCATGGGCAGCCCAGCCGCCTCCTCCTGGGGAGCCTTGGCCTCAGGCTCCGCAGTCTGACTGTAGCTTAGCCGGTGCCGCCCAGTTCTGGGCTCAGGCAGGGCGCGGCGGGCTGAGGTGTGTG
>NW_005871532.1:200424-203712 GCF_000147115.1 Myotis lucifugus
AAGCTGTTTCCTGAGAAATCCGGGGAACCTGGAGCAAGAGCCGCCTAAGATGAGCGTACAACCGCCCAGGTTCCCGCATTCCCCCAATCTCTCACATTTGTGTTAGACGAACCCTGGCCCTCCTGTCTCCGAGTTCTCCGGAGACACCGGTCCTGAAGGTATTGCCAACGAATGACTGATTCTTAACCCACGGTTCTGTTAGTATTTACTTTCGATCAGCAGTTCCGCTGACACCCACGCGGTCCAAGGAGCAGCTCTCTACTTGGGCTTGATGCCTAACGATCACTGCGTTTTTATAATGTGCTGCAGAGATGGGGTGGGCGGGAAGCCAGCATCAATAGCCTCCCAGGTCTTGTTGCTGCCCCTATGAAGGACCTGCTTTCAATATTTCCCTTTGGGTTTGTAACCCACAGGGAGGAGGCACCGGCAGTCCAAGACCTCCACTATGGGGTGGTAGACCCTTCCTACCGGGCCCTGTAGGGTGGGGTGGTGGCAGGTGTCACTTACAGTGCGCAAGGGGGGGGACAGGTATCACTCACTGTTAATGGGGGAAACGTCCTTCAGTCACGGTTCAGGGGGGGGGGGGGCAGGTGTCACTCACTGTTCACGTGGGGGGGGGCAGGTGTCACTCACTGTTCATGTGGGGGGGAATAGGTGTCACTCACTGTTCACGTGGGGGGAACAGGTGTCACTCACTGTTCACGTGGGGGGAACAGGTGTCACTCACTGTTCACGTGGGGGGGCAGGTGTCACTGTCCACGTGGGGGGGCAGGTGTCACTCACTGTTCACGTGGGGGGGCAGGTGTCACTCACTGTTCCCGTAGGGGGGAGGCTCGATGCAGCCGCACAGCTCCCCGCCGTTGTCCAGCTCACAGGTCCGGTTGGGACAGTCGGCCCCCACGCAGGGATCGTCCACCACTCCTGCTAAAAGGGAGAACAGGAACGCGCACACTTGACTTCCACACCAACAAGCAGGTGCCGTGTTCACTCTGGACTTGCACGGCATGGAACTGTGATGGTCAGACAGCAGCCATGGATGAACACACAGGGTAATCTTCCAGAAAAGAACGAGTGCAGCTAGCAACGGGGCCTGGCTCGGCCAGACATGGGGCTGCGTGTGGCAGTGGCATGACCTCCTCCATCCCTCACAAGTGCTCTGCGAGCTACACACTGCCACCCCACTTCACACTGAAGCTTGCCCAGGGCTCCCGCAGTGGAGCTGCGTGTGAGGATACAGCCCAGACAATCTCTGCCAAGACACGCCCGAGTGCGACCTGGCCACGCTGCCTGTCACGTGCATTTGCTCTTTACGAATCCCTTATCGCTATATCCCCAGCACCCAGTCACCCCCTAGCCGGCACTCAACAAATATGTGTCAAGAAAGACAGTTTTAGGGTCAGTGAGTTCCCTTAAACCACCTCCCCCATGAGCTTCTACTTAATTGTATAAAAATAGATAAACCAAAAACCTACACACAACTCACAAGCATTGACTCACGGTACTATTTTGCCCAAAGGGTAAAACTATAAGTAAAATGTCAACGTATGTGGACTGTCACCATCATCCACGATGAACAATGTTTTGGTAGCCAAGGATCCCACAGACCACCTTCAAGATCATCAGCAACTTAGTGAAACCATCGATTGAGATCATTGTCTTTGAGACACTCCTGTCTTTGGTTAAAGCATCTCTCTCCCTATCAGATGTCATAATTCTCCTGTACTTCCTGGCGAATAAGGGTGAGAGCTGAAGACACAGCTGTTCCATCCCTCCAGAGTCTAATAATGAAACGAAGGGGCGGAGCCGCCGTAGCTGCAGGTAAGTGTGACCAGGTGCCACCCTCCCTGCGAGTAACCAAGGGTGAGGCCGGGGAGTGCAGAGATGGTCACCCCACCTGCCTGGGTGCCTGGCGCAAGACTGGAGGCAGCTGTCAGCATCACTCGAGGACATTTATTGAATGAACACAGCCCAGAGCATAAACGAGAGGAGTTGAGGCTACAGCCACAGGAAGGAAACATCTCCCTGGCAATACGGAGGCCCACCTGCCAATGGCAACTCAGACATGCCCTTATAAAGAGGGGGCTTTTGAGGTTAAAAACAAAAACTAATGTGTGTGTTTTTTAACTCAATAATTTTAAATGTTTAACACAGTTAATTTTAAAGTTAATTAAAGGATTGCTTGTTAACACGACATATTAAAATTACCAAACAAAGCATTTCTGTCGATTTCCCAAAGAGACTGGTAATTCTAAGAGAATCTGAAATCACTGAATGCATATTGTAATTAGCTACTTTGTTTTAGGTTTGGAACAAACTGTGTTCTGACACTTGGTCAGGTTTAATCTTTCTGTCTTGATACGGGTGCAGTGTCTTTGAGTGACACTTTTCCTGGCGCCATGTGCACACCAGGGGGGAGTGCATGTCAGGCAACACCACACCTCCTGCTGCACGTGTGTCTCACCACATCATGGGATGGAGTGGCCACTTGTGTAAAGGGTCACACATATATGCATATGACAAGTTTGTATATGTTTTTATATATATTTGCTCCATTTGATTAACATGGTAAGAAAATGAACAGATAGAATAATGGATATCTATAATAAAAGCATAATATGCTAATTAGACTGGGCAGCCAAACGACCTTCCGGACATCCTTCTGGACGAAGCCATCACGACAGGGGCTGAAGCAGAGACAGTTAGGGGTGATCAGGCAGGCAGGTGAGCAGTTAGGGGCGATCAGACAGGCAGACGAGCAGTTAGGGGTGATCAGGCAGGCAGGCAAGTGGTTAGGGGAGATGAGGCAGGCAGGCAGGTGAGCAGTTAGGAACCAGTGGTCCCAGATTGCAAGAGGGATGTCTGACTGCCGGTTTAGGCCCAATCCCTGCGGGCAGGGTCGAGCCTAAACCAGCAATTGGACATCCCCCGAGGGGTCCCAGATTGCGAGAGGGTAAAGGCCAGGCTGAGGGACCCCCCAACTCCCATGCATGAATTTCATGCACTGGGCTTCTAGTATCTATACTAATAAAAGGATAATATGCTAATTAGAGCAGACGTCTTCCGGACATCCATCTGGACAAAGCCACAGCGGCTGTGAGGGCCTAGAGCAGTGATGGCGAACCTATGAACTCATTTTTTGGTTGATTTTTCTTTGTTAAATGGCATTTAAATATATAAAATAAATATCAAAAATATAAGTCTTTGTTTTACTATGGTTGCAAATATCAAAAAATTTCTATATGTGACATGGCACCAGAGTTAAGTTAGGGTTTTCAAAATGCTGACACG
>NW_005871532.1:205054-207165 GCF_000147115.1 Myotis lucifugus
AGTGGAGAGTGCCTGGCAGATTGCACTTGAGGCACAGCAGCAGCAGCATCTGTACTGGGTGAGCACCAACAACGGTATGCCCCTGAGGCACAGTGACCCCCAAGAGCCAGATGGCCCCCATGGGCCTGAATGTGACCCAACCAGGTCAGTGGGCCTGTTATTCTGCCCCCTGAGCCCTGGCAGTGGCAGATGGCACCCATCCCCCAGCAACAGTCAATGTGAGGCATGCCCAGACCCATGATGTCTATGCAGACCCAAGGTGCAGCCACCTCAGAGCATCTCTCCAGGTGCCCTGAAGGACCTGCTGCGGACCCTGAAGTCTCCCGGCTCCCCCAGCAGCAGCATGTGCTCAACATCCTCAAGTCAAACCCTCAGCTGATGGCAGCTCTCATCAAATAGCACACGGCCAAGTAAGTGGCCAGCCAGCCTGGCCTTCAGCTCTAGCCCAGCCTGCTGAACCTGAACGCCATGCAAGCCAGCGGGGCACGACCTGCTGTCCCTCCACAGCAGCAAGCAATGGGAGGCCTGAACCCCCAGGGCCAGGCATTGAACATCATGAACCCAGGGCGCAACCCCAGTGTGGCGAGTATGAGCCACAGCACAGAGAGATGCCACAGAGCAACAGCAGCAGCAGCAGCAGCAGCAGCAACAGATAGGCAGCGCTGGCCTGGCTGCAGGTTTGGCAGGACACGCCCAGTTCCAGCAGCCTCAGGGATGTTGACACTACCCACAGCCATGCAGCAGCAGCGGATCCAGCAGCAGATTGGGTCCCAGGCCAGCCAAACCCTGTAGGCATACTCTGTACCTTTCCCCTGCCCTCAGTTTCTCCCCTGCGCTCAGCACTTTTCTATTGTCCCCGCTTGAGGCTCCTGCCCTCTCTGCTGTTTTCCTGTTATTTTCATCTCAGGTGTCACAAGAGAAGCTAAGCAGCCAAGAAAAGCAACGCTAGACCCAGCTTCCTGAAACCGCCTGCACCTACGTCCGGCCCACACAGAGACATAAATATCCTGCCCTCCGTACTCTTGCTTGCTGAAATGGATACACTGCTGTGTATTAAAATAAAATTTATAAAACTCTCACAACGTCTCTTGGCCTATCTCCTGTCAGCATGGACCTAACAAACCCCACGAACCCCAGCAGCACATGCTCTCAGAGAGCCACGGGCCTCACCTCTCTGGCCAGCAGATGGCCATATCCCTCAGTATCCAGGTGAGATCTCTGGCCCCTGTCCAGTCTTCAGACCCCAGTCCCAGCCTCCACATGCCAGCCCATCACCACAGATATGCCCCAGCCTTCACCACACCATGTCTCCCCCCAGATTGGTTCTCCCCACCCAGGCGTCCCAGTCACCATGGCCAGCTCCATAGATCAGGGACACTTGGGGAACCCCAAATATGCAATGCTACCACAGCTAAATACCCCCACAGGAGTGCATTGCCAGTGAGCTGTCCCTGGTTGGTGACATCACAGTAGACACCCTAGAAATGTTGCGGGAGCGGGAGCAGAGGTGGCGCCACCTCAGGAGAGGCCTCAGTGCAGGCCCTTCCGCAGAGGCAGCGGGAGAGGGGGCTGCATGGTTCCGGTCCCAGTGCTGCCCATTCTGCAGAGGCAGCCACAGTGTCAGTGGCACGGGCCAATCCCGGCACCATGCCTCTGCAGAGGCTGGATGGGGTGCGACCTGCTGTGCCTCAACCTCCTCCAGCCCCTCCCCCAGCCAGCCTGGCCCCAGATCACCCCCCACCCACCAGTAGGCAGGGGGCGGGGCCAGCGCTAAGAAACGCAGGCCGAGGGCTGGCAGCTGCGGCGGCCAGCAGTGGCAGCAGCAGTGGGGTGATGGGGGCAGCGCCTTCCCATGATCGCCTGGTCACCTCCTGCAGAGGGAGGCCAGACTGTGGCTTAGGAGCGGGCCTTAGCTGTCAGTAGGACATCCCCTGAGGGCTCCTGGGCTGTGAGAGGGGGCAGGCCGGGCTGAGGGACCCCACCCAGTGCACAAATTTTTGTGCACCGGGCCTCTAGTATCAAATAATGTTCTTACTACAGAAAATATACAAGAATCCATAGATCTTTATCACTAATTATATATATACTGGAGGCCCAGTGCCTGAAATTTG
>NW_005871532.1:209753-228527 GCF_000147115.1 Myotis lucifugus
CTCGGTGAAAAATTCACAGTGATACCACCTAACCCAGTTCCTTCCTCTGCCACACAAGACACTACTGAGGCCTCTGATGTGTCTCTTTGTATCCTGAAAACTCCATAGACTTTGGCTTGCTCTATCCAGGAGAAGAAAGTGATGCTATGGAAAGAGCATTTTCCACGGCCGCCCCATGGAAGGGGAGGGTGGGCCCGAGCGTGGCGGGCCTCTCACCTCTTCTGCATGCCGTTGGTTTTCCAGCTCTGGGCCAGCACCACACTGCTCACCACTGGCTTCCCCCGCAGGGTCACGTAGTCGTCAGTTAAGTCCCCATTGAAGTTGCCACAGAGGCCACACACTTTGTTCTGCAGCCTCTCGCTGATGCTGATTTTTATGACGTTGAAGCCGTTGTAGTATATCTGGATGTCGGGGCTGGTGTCAATCACCAGGAACCCTTCGCTGCTGTAGATTTTGGTTGCCAACCCAGTTATAAAAGGGACATTCACTTGTGTGCCGTTCACCTATGGAAGACAATAAAAGTAAATGATCCTTAGAGCAGAGGTTTACAAGCATTGACTGTGACGGGCCAGAGTTAATATTTTATGATCTCTACTGCTACTCAACTCCAACCTCATGGCAGGAAAGCAGCCCATAGACAAGATGTCACTGAGGCTGTGTTCCAATAAAGTTTTACTTACAAACACAGGCAGCAAATAAATTTGGCTAAATCCTGTACTTTGCTGTCCCCTGTTCCAGAGTTCAAGGACACTCACTCATCTTACTGGCCACAGCTCCCCACAAAGAAGCAAAATATGAAAGCAGAGGTAAGAAAACATTAGAAAAATATAACCCACAACCAATGGCTGGATTTCCCAAGCATAAACCAATGACTGGAAATCAAGTTCAATCCTGCACTGACGAGTCTAACATGGCTAGCGTGAACCGCAGGAGTGTTGCTATCTTTACTGTTTTCTTGCCTATAATGTTGACAGGAGTCCAGCCCAGAGAGCCTGTAGCATAGCATTTTCTGCATTCATCATTTTCCTGCTTTATAACAATGTCTTTTCTTAGCTCTTAGGATATAACATAACATGCTTTTCTTATACTTACAAAACAAATTGTATTTTTTTTCACCTGCAGGTTATTAGTAATTTTTATTTCTTAAAAAATCAGAAGCCTTTAAAAATATGATTATTTTCTATTTTTGTAGCTTGGGGTAGTTTATTCAGCAACAATGTCAGTTTTGCTGTGTTGGGGGCTATGTTCACTCTGGCTCCTGGATTCTGGACCAGTATCATTGTGTCTACATGGGCCAATTTGCAAAAGGGACTGGGAGTTCAAAAAATAGTAGCAGCTTTCCCTGAAGTTAAAAACCAGCAGCAGAATGTAAACGCTTCCTTTAAGCTTGCAAAATACTGCCAGGCCTTTGCCTAACTCTGGATACTAAGCTACATGATGACTGTCCAAATAAAGATACACTCCCTTACTTAAGCCAATGATGGAAAGCAGATACGCACAATACTATTCAATTCCAAAAAATGCTCGTGTGTGTCCTGGCTCTATCCCTGCCTCCCTGGCTGTAACCGGAGCATCGAGGTCTGACGCTATCCTCAGGTCTACCTGTGGCGAGCAGCTGGTTTACCTGACGCTGGGAGTCCCTGTCAATAGTTCTCTAGAGCAGGTTACCTTCTTAAATGGAAGGGGTGGGAGGAATCTGAGTGAGAGAGGCATGTTCACTACGGGGTGGGCTGAGGTTCATTCATGCATTTATTTATTTTTCTATGTGTCTAAGATGCACAAGAAGCCAGGCAGCTGTCCCAGGGCAGCCAGCTGAGGACATCACCACCTTCGCCTGTTTGCCTCCCGCTGGCATGTCCTCCTGGGCCTGTCCTAGTGGGGGTGCTCCCTCCTTCAGGGTGTTGTTTAGCTACTTGTGTTTTTAGGCCAATGCTCGCCTTCTCTCCGCTTCTGGAAAAGATGGCAGAGATGGAAGAACGTGTCTGCGTGTAGGTGGGCAGGGCCAGAATAATTGTAACGGCTCAAATGAGATGCTCACCGGGAATTAATCCAGAGAGAGCGGAGGCCTCTGCCACGTTATCACCCGAAGCTCCGTGGGCACCGGCATCATTACACCCGAGATCCTGTGCGTGCCCCGCAAGCCCCGGACTGTCAGCAAAGGGACAAAGGGGCCCGTTCCTATGCTCGTAGAACCTTTATACCGCCTGCTTTAAAATCTGGGGCTCTGCCCTGGCTGGTTTGGCTCAGTGGATAGAGCGCCCGCCTGCGGACTGCAGGGCCCCAGGTTGGATTCTGGTCAGGGTACCTGCCCGGTTGCAGGCTCATCCCCAGTGGAGGTCGTGCAGGAGGCAGCCAATCAATGATTCTCTCTCATCACAGATGTTGCGCTCTCTCCCTCCCTCTTCCTTCCTCTCTGAAATCAATAAAAATACATTTAAAAATAAAATACAAATAAAACCTGATGATGTGTGCGTGGTGCCTATGCAGCAGCAGCCTGTGACCCTCACATCTGGTCATCAGGAAAGCGCCTGCGCAGGCCCTGGCCAGGCCGCCTGCACGTTTCCTAGCACCAGGGCGGGCGGTCACCTTGACGGTGTTGCGGTCGCTGATGAGAATCTGCTCCTCGTTGATGTAGAAGTAGACGGGCGAGATGATGGTGAGGTTGGGGGACGACCACTTGTCGAAGTTGATGATGAGCTGGAAGGAGATGTCGGGCAGCTTCTGGCAGATGGTGGAGAGCACGAAGGCGCAGTTGGCAGGGAAGCGCAGGAAGGCGCCGTCGAAGGTGCGGAAGACGCCGCCGCCAGCCGCCAGGCAGTAGGAGGTCCTGGTGCTGAAGCAGCCGCGCACCCCCGTTGGCGCAGGGGGGCATCTCCTCGGCCGGATTTGGACTTGGGGGGGGGGCCGCCATTGGGATCAAGTTTCCCCCCGAAAACCAGCCCCCCCCCCCCCCCCCAAGAAGCCCTTTTCCCAAAAAAAGGCTGCTTACCTTTCTTTAATGGAACTGATATTTGCAACAGGGAGCAGTAGAAAGGCTGCTTTCATTCAAATGCTACATCAGTTCCATGCAATTCAGATGCGAGACAATATGCAATTTAGCCTTTACTGGTTTCAGTCAAGAATTTGGCAGCTGTACAAGAATTTGTAGAATTACCCACAGGCAACCTGAATGTGCAGCTGTTAGGCTCTCAGATGGACTAGGTGAAAAGCAAATCTCTTTGGTAAAAAATTATTGTGGACCCATGGAAGCATGGAGAGAAGGTGGGGGAGGTTGGGTGGGAAGTAATCAACCAAGGACCTTGTATGCATATATGCATGGCCTATGGACACAGACAATGGGGCAGTGAGGGCCTGGGGTGGCCTGGCAGGAGAGGGTCAATGGAGGGGAGGGGGGAGGGACATATATAATACTTTCAACAATGAAGGATTATTTTTAAAAAATATTATTCTAACAAGTACTCCATTCCACTTCAAGGATGACATTTAAATTCATTCAAGAATAATAAACCAGCCCTTCAAATCCTAAATAGATAAAAAGAAGTGGTAGCCAACCCTTATGATGAACCATTTAACATTTCACAATACCCAACACTCCAGACTTTTTTCTTGTATCAAGGCCACTTCTTTTTATTTCTATTGCAAGTACCTCCATTTCTGTGTCATGAGTGAGAGATCTAAAAAACAGTGATGTTCCGTGAAAGGAAAGGTTTAGGATCAGGCCAACTGGATTCCACACCAGCCTTGGCATGATATATGTGCCACCTTGAGCAGCACGACTCACCGCCCAGGCTGTCAGTTTGCTATCTCTAAATTAAAGATAATAACGTCTTGCAGGGCACTCCTGATTTTGGTCCAGATGAAAGAGTAAGTAAATGCTGTGCTCACCATTTCCCATCAAAATTATATCTAAATTATAGAACAGCCATCTTTGAGAACCACTGTAGACTAGTGGGACAGGATCCTATAACTGAAAATATAAACAGAGCCATGTTGAGGTTGGAAGGAGGGGTAGGGATGTGAAATGGTTGATCCCACACTGTGTGGTGGATAGGAATCCGCAGGGATATGTTGGCTGTGGAGGTCCCCCCTGAGGAGTGAGGGGTCCCAGTCCCCCACGGGATTCTTCAGTCAGAGTACCAGTGCCAGGAAAAGTAGTCCCCACAATGCCTTTCTGTGAAAATCAGCTAAGACTCCATTTGGGTGAGACAGGGTTGCTGGAGTCCCAGGCATTCCTCTTAAAGGGCCCAAGCAGAGCACAGACTCACTTGCTTACAAAAACTCACACTAAGCTCTAGTGAAGGGGCAATAGCTCAAAAAGTATGTGGGACGCATGGGGAAGAAATGAATCGCCCTGCTTCAGAGCAAGGGCTGGAGGGTCAGATCTCTCTGGGACTAAAGTGCCTGCAGGTGCCATTTTTCCTTTGTTGAGCCCTTCCCCCAAATAGATGCCAGGTATAGGCAGGCACCAAATCTGAGTCTCAATTAACCTGGCTAACATGGCTAGCTCACCACACCCTGGTAATTCCCTGGGACCCCAGCAGAGGGCAAGGAGGCCCCAGAACCAACACACCCATGGCAGAACCAACTCAGACACTTTAGAGCAACACCCAAATAGCTCAACAAATGATATGCTCAAAGTGTGGACTTAATAGGAACCAGAAACCCACTAAGGTGAATTCCATACAATAGCTTGTCACAAGCCAGTCCTCACAGCAAGTCAGCCATAGGGTCAATCCCACCCAATGACAGGCCAACAGCAATCAAGGGTCAACAACAATAGGAGGGTATTTTCAATCCACACAAGGGACACCATGGAACACCTAGCTCAGGTGACCAGGGACTTGCACCATTGCGCCACACAAAAAAACCTACCTACTACATAAAAATGCTCTGCAAAAACTGGGAGATGAAGCAGATCTACCTGATATGTAGCTACACAGGGAGGTAGCCAAAATAAGGAGACACAGTAAATGTCCCAAATAAATGTCCCAAATAAAAGAACAGGACAAAACTTGCAACTAACCAGGTACAGAGTTCAAAACAATGGTTATAAGGATGCTCAATGAACTTAAGAAAAGAATAAATGAACTCAGTGAAACTCGTACTAGAAACCATAGGAAAAAATATCAAAAATGAAGAATACAATAACAGAAATTAAGAATACATTAGATGGAATCAACAGCAGATTAGGTGAAGTGGAGGGCCAAATCAGTGATCTGGAAGACAAGCAAATAGAAAACAGTAGAACAGCAATTTGAAAAAAGAATTTTTAAAAAGTGAAGACAGTTTAAGGGACCACTAAGACAACATTGGAATCATAGAAGGTACCATAAAAGTCCAGAAATTGCAGGGAGTTCAAAACAAGATGAACCCAAAGGGGCCTACACCAAGAAACATATAATTAAAATGCCAAAGGTTAAAGACAAAGAGAGAATCTCTTAAAAGCAGCAAGAAAAAAAGCAGTTAGTTACCTACAAGAGAGTTCCCATAAGACTGCTGATTTGTCAACAAAAATGTTGCAGGCCATAAGGGATTTGTGCAAAATAGTCAATGTGCTGAAGCAGGACCTACACCAAGATTATTCTACCTAGCAAGGCTATAGCTTAGAATTGATAAAGAGATAAAGAGCTTTCCAGATGAGAAAAAGCTAGAGGAGCTCATCACCACCAAACCAGCATTACAATAAATGTTAAAGGGACTTCTCGAAGGAGAAAAGATAAAAAATATGAATAAGAAAATAGTATAAAGAAAAAACTCTCACTTATAATGGTAAACACATAATAAAAACAGTGGATCAACCACTTATAAAGTTAGTACAGAAGGTAAAAGGCAAAACTAAGAAAATCATGTGTATTTACAACAGTAAATTTAAAGATACACACAAAAAAGAAGTAATAATAATTACAAAAAATATAAACATGGAGGAGGTAAGTAAAAAGGGTAATAATTTCAGAATGTGTTCAAATGCAAGCAAACATTAGGTTAAAATAGATGGCTATAAACATAGCTTGGTATATAAAGCACAAGTAACCACAAACCAAAAATCTACAAGAGACATACAAGAAATAAAAAGAAAATAATCCAAACACAACACTACAGAAAATCATTAACATAAAAAAGAAAAGAAAGAAACAGAGAACAACAGCAAAATCAGAAAATAATTAGTAAAATGGAAATAACTACAAGCAATCAATAATTACTTTAAATGAAAATGAACTAGAGGCAGATCTCTGGGTGCATAGCTTGGTTCTTTCCACATGCACCTAGGTCCAGCAGAGGAAGCCACAAGCTGTGGATGGCTGAAAGCTCCAAACAGGTTGTCCAGAGCCAGTCACAGATGGCATCTGATTTGGCCTGCAGCAGAGTCCCTCCAAATAGGCCCAGAACCAATCCACACAGAGGCCAGCTTCAGACAACAGCAGAGCAGGGTCCAATAAGCTCCACAAGCAGCACAGCCACAGGGAGGTGTTGGCAGCACCATCGCTGCTGAGGTGAATCCAGTTGGTGTGATTGGCACCGCACAGCAGCCTGCACGCTGTGTTGGGGGTTGAGACTCACTGTCAGCGAGCCTGAAGGTGATCCCATGTACAAATGGGCCAATAGCAATCAAGACTCAATTACAACAGGAGGACCCATGCAACATGCACAAGGAATATCATTAGAGCACCCAGGTCTGGTGATCAGGGAGGCTGTAACACTGGGCTCCACAGGTCACCTCCTATTTAAGCCACCATACCAAGACTGGGAGTCACAGAAGATTTACACAATACTTACAAACAAAAATAAAGGGGAAGCCAAAATGGGGAGACAACAGGCCCCAAGAAGAGCTGAACAAAGTGGAGATAAGCAATTTATCAGATATAGAGTTCAGAGTAATAATTATAAGGATGCTTAACAGCATGAAAAAGGATTTAGAAACCATAAAAAATTCAGAAATGAAGACTGCCATATCCGAAATAAGGAATACACTGGAAGGAACAAACAGTAGCCTCAGTGAAGCAGAGGATCAAATCAGTGAGTGGAAGACAAGGTGGAAAAAAACACCCAATGAAAGCAGCAAAAACAAAACAAAAAAAACCCAAAATTTTTTTAAAAATGAGGATAATTTAAGGGACCTTTGGGACAACATGAAGTGTAACAACATCTATGTCATCACAGTCCCAGGAGAAGAGAGGGAGCAAAGGGTCCAGAAATTATTTAAAGAAATAATTACTGAAAACTTCCTTAACCTGGTGAAGAAAACACATACAAGTCCAAGAAGCACAGAGAGTCTCAAAAAAGATGGACCCAAAGAGGCCTATACCAAGACACATCATAATTAAAATAGAAAAAGTTAAAGACAAAGAGAGAATCTTAAAAGCTGTAAGGTAAAGGAAGTCGGTTACCTACAAGGGAACTTCCATAAAACTATCATCTGATTTCTCAACAGAAACATTTTAGACCAGAAGGGACCGGCATGATATATTCAAAGTGATGAAAAGCACGGACCTACAACCAATGCTACTTTACCCAGCAAAGCTATCATTTAAAAATGAAGGAGAAATAAAACCTTCCCAGACAAGAAAATGTAAAGGTGTTTGTGGCCACCAACGCAGGAGTCCAAGAAATTTTAACAGGTTTCAAGAAGAAGAAAGAGGATGAGGAAGAGGAAAACAGAGGAATGTAGTTTAAAAAATGACAATAAATATGTTTCTATCAATATTCACTTTAAGTGTAAATGGCTTAAATGCTTCAAAGGACATAAGTTAGCTGTTGAATAAGAAAATAAGACCCATATATATGCTGTCTTCAAGAGACCCATGAGAGAGAGAGAGAGAGTGTGTCACACCTCAGAATGGAAGATACACACAGACTGAAAGTACAGAGATAGAAAAAGATATTTCATGTAAATGAAAAGGAAAAAGAAAGCTGGGGTAGCAATACTTATATCTGGCAAAATAGACTTTAAAACTAAGGTTATAGTAAGAGACCAAGGAGGAAAGCACCATAACGATAAAGGGAGCCATGCAACAAGAGGATATAACCCTTGTAAACATGTATGCACCCAAAACAGGAGCACCTAAATATGTGAAGCAAATCTTGATGGACATAAGGGAGAGATTGACAGCGATATACTAATAACTAACAGTAGGGGGTTTTAACACCCTTTTGACATCAATGGATAGTTCTTCCAGACAGAACATCAACAAGGAGATGGCAGCCTTAAATGAGACACTAGATTGAATGAATTTAATTTATATCTTCAAGCCATTTCACCCCAAAGCAGCAGAATATACACTCTTCTCAAGTGCACCTGGGACAATTTCTAATATAGACCACATGTTAGACACAAAACAAGTCTCAATAAATTTAAGAAGATTGAAATCATATCAAGCATCTTCTCTGACCATAATGCTATGAAACTCAAAATCAATCACAAGAAGAAAACTGGAAAACACATAAAGACATGGAGGCTAAATAACATGTTACTAAACCAAGAATGGGTTAACTATGAGATCAAGGAAGAAATCAGATGATACCTTGAGACAAATGAAAATGAAAACATAACAACCCCAAATCTGTGGGACACAACAAAAACAGTCCTAAGAAGGAAATTCATAGCATTATAGGCCTATCTCAAGAAACAAACAAACAAACAAAAAACTCAAATAAACAATGTCACTTTTACACTTAAGGGAACTTGAAGAACAACAGCAAACAAAGCCTAGAGTGAGTAGAAGGAAGGAAATAATAAATATCAAAGCAGAAATAAATGAAATAGAGTCTAAAAAAATATAAATGATCACTGAAACCAAGAGCTGGTTCTTTGAAAAGATAAACAAGATTGACAAACTTTTAACCAGACTCATCAAGAAAAAGAAAAAGAAATAAAATCAGAAATGAAAGAGGAGAAATAACAACTGACACCAAAAATATGCAAAGGATTATGAGAAAATACTGTGAACAACTATATGCCAACAGGTGATCAGGGTGAAATGGATAAATTCCTAGAAACATACAATCTTCCAAAACTAAATCAGGAAGAATCAGAAAATCTGAAGAGTCAGGTTACAACTAGTGAAAATGAAGCAGTAATAAAAAACTCCCAACAAACAAAAGTGCTGGGCTGGATGACTTTAAATGTGAATTTTATCAAACATTCAAAGAATTAAAACCGGTCTTTTTTGCGTTGGCTGGTGTGGCTCAATGGTTGGAGTGTCAGCTCATGGACCCAGGGGTCACTAGTTTGATTCCCAGTTAAGGGCACATGCCTGGGTTGCAGGTTTGCTCCATGCCCCCAGTTGAGGTGCATGTGGGAGGCAACCGGTTGATGTGTGTGTGTGTCTTTCTCACATTGTTGTTTCTCTTTCTCTCCCTCTCCCTCTGAAAAGCAATGGGAAAAAAATCCTTAGGTGAGAATTAACACACACACACACACACACACACAATGCAAAAAAAACCTATTCTCAAACTATTCCAAAAAATTCAAGAGTAGGCAATACTACAAAGCTCATTCTGTGAAGCCAGCCTTATCCTAATTACAAGACTAGATAAAACATGACAAAGAAGAACATTGTAGGGCAATATTCCTGATGAGAATAGATGCTAAAATTCCAGGGATTCAAGTTTGTTAAAATATTCGCAAATCAAGATACCAATGGCATATTTCACAGAAGTAGAGCAAATATTCCAAAAATTTATATGGAACCCCAAAAGACCCCAAATAGCAACAGTGATCTTGAAAATGGAGAACAAAGTTGGAGGAATCATGCTGTCTTATCAAACAACACTACCAGGCCATAGTAAAAAAAAGGGCATGGTACTGGCATAAAAACAGACCTATTATTGATCAGTGGAAGAGTACAGAGATCCCAGAAATAACCCACAACTTTATCATCAATTAATACTTGACAAAGGAGACAAAATCATACAATGGGGTAAAGATAGTCTATTCAATAACTGGTGTTGGGAAAATTGGACATATATGTGCAAAAAAAAGAGGTTAGATAACTTTCTTACACCGCACACAAGAATAAACTAAAAATAGATTAAAGACTTAAATATTTGACTCAAAATTATAAAAATACTAAAAGAAAACATAGGCAGTAAAATTTCAGATATTTCTAGTAGCAATATGTTTTTCTGATAAATCTCCTTGGGCAAAGGAAACAGAATAAAAATAAACAAACGGGACTACATCAAACTAAAGAGTTTTTGCACAGCAAAGGAAACCATCAACAAAATGAAAAGACAACCCACTGAATGAGAGAACATATTCACCAATGATACATCCAATAAGGTGTTAATATCCAAAATTTATAAAGAATTTATAAAACTCAACACCAAAAAAAATCCAATTAAAAAATGGGCAAAGGACCTGAATAGTCAGTCACTTCTCTAAACAGGGCAGACAGATGCCAATAGACCTATGAAAAGATGCTCAGTGTCATTAATCATAAGAGAGATGCAAATCAAAACCACAATGAGATATCACCTCACACTGATCACAATGGCTGTCATCAATAAATCAACAAACAGCAAGTGTTGGTGAGGATGTGGAAAAAAGGGAACACTTGTGCACTGTGGATGAGAATGCAGACTGGTGCAGCCATTGGTGCAGTATGGAGGATCCTCAAAAAATATAAAAATGGGTCTGGCTGGTGTATCTCAGTGGGTTAGAGCACTGTCCCATGCACTGGAATACCATGGGTTCAATTCCTGGTCAAGGCATGTACCTGGGTTGTAGATTTGACCTCTGGACCTGGTCAGGGTGTATGTGGGAGGCAACCAAACAATGTGTCTCGTCTCTCTCTCTCTCTCTCTCTCTCTCTCTCTCTCTCTCTCTCTTTCTCCCCCTTCACCTCTCCCTCCCTCCAAAATCAATGAAAAAAAATATCCTCGGGTGAGGATAAAATAAAATTAAAAATGGAACTGCCTTATGACCCAGCAATTCCACTTCTGGGAATTTATCTGAAGAAACCCAAAACACTATTCAAAAGAATATAAGAATACATGCCCCCTATGTTCATTGCAGTGTTTACAGTAGCCAACATTTGGAAGCAGCCCAAGTGCCCATCAGTACATGAGTGGATAAAAGAGCTGTGGTGCATGTACACAATAGAATATTGCTTGGCCATAAAAAGAAGAACATTTTATCTTTTGTAACAGCATGGATAGGCCTGGAGAACATTGTGCTAAGTGAAATAAGCCAGTCAGAGAAAGACAAGTACCACATGATTTCAGTCATATGTGGAATTTAATAAACACACTGAACTAACCAGCAAAATAGAGACAAACTCATAGATGAAGAGCAGGCCAACAGCTCTGTTGGGGTGTGTGTGTTTAGTGGGTGGAGGGATTGAGAAGAGAGAGAGAGAGAGAGAGAGAGAGAGAGAGAGAACTCATAGATGTGGACAACAGTGTAGTGATTGCGGGGGAAGGGAGTGGTTGGAGGTGGTAGAAGGAATGGTGGGGGGGGGGGGAGATAAGTGGTGATGGAAAAATAGAATAAAGAGAAAAAATAAAAGGAATTCCTTTAAAAATTCTAAAAAAGAAAAAAAGAAGAAAAAATATAAACTAAACTAACTACTCCAATGAACTTAACTAACTGCTCCAATCAAAGACAAGAGGTGGCTGAATTGATAACAATACAAGACCCAAGTATATGCTATCTACATCTACCTACTTCAGACCAAAAAACACAAACAGCCTAAGGTAATGAGATGAAAAAAAATTTCATGCAAATGAAAATAAATCAAAACCTGGGATAGCAATACTTATATCAGACAAAATATACTTTACAGGGTGTAACAAGACAAAGGAAGACATTTATTAATTATAAAGGATCAATAAAACAAACATACAATTTTTGTAAACCTTTACACACCCAGTGTAGATGTACAAAAATATATAAAGCAAATATTGATGGACATAAAGGGAGAGATCAACAATAGGAGACTTTAACACCCCATTGACATCAATGGATAGATCATCCAGACAGAAAATTGACAAGAAACCAGAGGCCTTAAATGACACATTAGACCAGATGGACTTAATTGAAATGTTTAGAACATTTCATCCCTACACAGTAGAATATACATTCTTTTCCAAGTGCACATGAAACATTTTCCAGAGAAGACCACATGTTAGGCTACATAAATAAATTTAAGAAGATTAAAATCATATCAAGCATTTTCTCTAACCACAGTTATATGAAAGTAGAAATCAATTAAAAGAAAAAAACTGATAAACACACAAACACGTGGACTCTAAATAACATGTTACTAAACCAGTGATGGCGAACCTTTTGAGCTCGGCGTGTCAGCATTTTGAAAAACCCTAACTTAACTCTGGTGCCGTGTCACATATAGAAATTTTTTGATATTTGCAATCATAGTTAAACAAATATTTATATTTTTGATATTTATTTTACATATTTAAATGCCATTTAACAAAGAAAAATCAACCAAAAAAATGAGTTCGCGTGTCACCTCTGACACACGTGTCATAGGTTCGCCATCACTATACTAAACCATGAATAGGTTAACAATGAGATGAGGGAAGAAATAAAAAGATACCTTGAGACAAATGAAAATGGAAACTCAACAACTCAAACTTTATGGGACAGAGTGAAAGCAATCCCAAGAGGGAAATTCAAGCATCGCAGGCCTACTTTAAGAAACAATAACATTTCAAATATAAAATCTAAACTTACACCAAAAGGAAATGGAGAAAGAACAACAAAGCCCACAGTGAGTTGAAGAAAAAAAAGTATAAAGACCAGAATGAAAATAAACAAAATAGTATAAAGAAACAATACAAAGGATCAGTGAAACCAAGAACTGATTCTTTGAAAAGATAAACAAAATTGATAAACCTTTAGCCAGACTTACCAAGAAAAAAGGAGAAAGGACCCAAATAAATAAAATCAGAAATAAAAGAGGAGAAATAACACTGACATAACAAAATTCAAAGGATTGTAAGAAAATATCATGAAAAACAACATGTCAACAAATTAAACAATCTGGAAAAAATAGATAAATTCCTAAAAACATGCAATCTTCCAAAACTGAATAAAGAAGAAAAAGGAAATCTGAACAGCACAAATACAACTAATGAAATCAAAGCAGTAAAACAGTAAATTAAAAACAACAACCCAAAAACAAAAACAAAAAAACCTTTTCAAGAAAAAAAGTCCTGGACCAGGTGGCTTCATAGGTAAATTTTACCAAAGACTCAAAAAAGAACTTACACCCATCTTTCTCAAACTATTCAAAAATATTCAAGAGGGAAGACAACCAAGGTCATTGTATGAGGCCAGCATTATCTTAATTCTAAAACCAGATAAAGACACCACAAAAAAAGGAAATTACAGGCCAATATCCCCAAGGAACATACATGCAAAAATCCTCAACAAAATATTAGCACACCAAGTTCAGCAATACATTATAAAGATCATTTATTACTGGGATACAAGGTTGGCACAATATCCAAAAATTAATTCACGTGTTATATCTCATAAACAAAATGAAAGTTAAAAATCATATGATCATATCAATAGATGCAGAAAAAACATCAGATAAAACACAGCACCCATTTATTATAAAAATTCTCAGCAAAGTGGAACTAAAGGAACTCAAAATAACAAAACCACAGCTAACATCGTACGCAACAGGAAAAGCAGTGTTTTACTTAAGATCAGGAAGGAGATCGTGTCCACTATGACCACTCTAGTTCAACATAGTTTCGGGAGTTCTAGTCACAACAATCAGATGAAGGAGAAGATGGAAGGCCTCCAAACTCGGAAGGAAGAAGTGAGACTGTGATTATTGCAGGGGACATGATACCGACATACAGAACCCTAAAGATCCCCCAAACTACTAGAAGTGAGAAATAAACTGAGTAGATTAGCAGGATATAAAATAAATATTCAGAAGTTGGCTGCATTTTAACATACCAATAATGAACTGTCAGAAAGGGAAGTTAAGTAAACAATCCCATTTACAATTGCACTAAAAATACCTGTGAATAAATTTAACCAAAGAGGTAAAGACCTGTCCTCAGAAAATGATGAGACACTGAAGAAAGAAACTGAAGAAGACCCAGATAAACGGGAGGATGTGCCATGCTCATGAATATGAAGAAATAACATCATTAAAATATACATAGTACCTGAAGAAATCTATCGATTCAATGCAATTCCTATTTAATACAATGGCATCTTTCATAGAACTAGAACAAATAATTTTAAAATTTATATGAAACCACAAAATGAGGTCATTCCTGGACCCATGTCTTCCCTCCTTCCAGATCCGTAGAATATTCTAGGGGCCAGCTGCCTCCGATTGGCAGAATAACTGAGTGGATGGCCTGGGCTCTTTCTGATAAATAGTCAAACAGTGCATGCACGGAAAGAGAAAAATAACCTGCCGCATGTGGGTCTGATGAGGGGTAAGTACTCATCCACAGGAGAGTGAAGTGGAGACATGGCACCCCAGTACAGTGACCACCACGGCCTGCTCCTCAGCTCAATCAGACTCAGCAGCTGTGGCCAGGGGACCTCCCTCCATGCTAACGGCTGGCCATGCTCTCTCTCTTCATTTCCAAAGAAATCTGTGGAATCAACAAGCCTCCAAGTCTGTTTGAACTGAGACAAGTAAATGTGGATCATTTGTTTTGTGAGTTAGCAGATATAAGTTATTGTGGAAACTCACTAACTTCCTGATGAAAAGCAGTGAGTACTGTTTATAGTACTAACTAGAGGCCCGGTGCACAAAATTCTGCACTGGGGCGGGGGGGGTCCCCTCAGCCCAGCCTGCTCCCTCTTGCAGTCTGGGAGCCCTCACTCCTTACTGCCTGGCTCACTGCTCCTTAGCGCTGCCATGGAGGCAGGAGAGGCTCCGGCTACCTCCGCTGCGCTTGCCAGCTGTGAGCCTGGCTTCTGGCTGAGCTGTGCTCCCCCTGTGGGAGTGCACTGACCACCAGGGGGCAGCTCCTGCGTTGAGCGTCTGCCCCCTGGTGGTCAGTGAGCATCATAGTGACTGGTTGTTCTGCCATAACGGTCACTTAGGCTTTTATTATATAGACTAGAGGCCCAGTGCACAAAAATTTGTGCACTCGGGGGGGAGGGGGTGTCCCTCAGCCCATCCTGTGCCCTCTAGCAGTCTGGGACCCCTCAGGAGATAACGACCTGCTGGCTTAGGCCTGCTCCCAGGTGGCAGAGGGCAGGCCCAATCCCTAGGTGCAGCCCCTGGTTGGGCTCAGAGCAGGGCCAATTGGGGAGTTGGGGCGCTGCCCCCTGTCATGCACAGAGCAGGGCGGATTGGGAGGTTGCGATGCCACCCTCGGTCACGCTCAGGGTACAGCCGATTGAGGGGTTGGGGCACCGCCCCCTTGTCACACTCAAGGCAGGGTCGATAGGGAAGTTGCGGCGCCACCCCTGTCACGCACAGAGCAGGGCCCATGGGGGGGGGGGTGTTGGGGCTCCGCCCTCTATCACCCACAGAGCAGGGCCGATCAGGGGGTTGGGGCGTTGCACCCTGTCACACACAGAGCCGCAGGGCGATCAGGGGGTTTGGGCGCTGCCCCCTGTCACGCTGATCCCGGTGCCAGGAGGCCTCGCTGCTCTGCTGATCCCGGTGCCGGGAGGCATATTACCCTTTTACTATATAGAATAGAGGCCTGGTGCACGGGTGGGGGCCGGCTGGTTTGCCCTGAAGGGTGTCCTGGATAAGGGTGGGGGTCCCCACTGGGGTGCCTGGCCAGTCTGGCTGAGGGGCTGAGGGCCGTTTTCAGGCTGGCGGGTGACTGAAGCTCCCAACCACTCCTTTTTTTTTTTTTTTTTCTTTTTTTATTCTGGGCCGGCTTTAGCTCTGAGGCCTCGGCTGCTGAAAGCAGGTTTCTGGCCTTTGTTTACCTTCTGTATTTGATACAATGTTGCGGTCCGGCTGGCTGAAGCCCGGCTGACTAACACAGGTTTCTGGGGTTTTGTTTAGCTTCTATATTTGCAACATAGTTGCTTAGAGTTGCAGCTGAGAGGCCAGCAAGTCAGGTGGGGAACGTTGGAGTCCGCAGTCACTGGAGCAAGCAAGCCTCCCTGTTCGCTTCAGTGCATGGCTGCCGGCCGCCATCTTGGCTGGCAGTTAATTTGCATATCACCCTGATTAGCCAATGGGAAGGGTAGCGGATGTACGGCTAATTACCATGTTTCTCTTTTATTAGATAGGACTAGTGGCCCGGTGCACGTAATTCATGCACGTTAAAAGAGAATTAATTAGAGGAAATATTTTAATATTGCTATTTGCCCTTTCTCTATAATAGAAGTGTCAGAGATGAAAGAAAATTAGTAAAATGTATATGAAAATCTCCCTCCTGTCAGAGTCTGGGGCGCACTGTGGGCAGGCGCCACAGCCTGAGGTCCCCCGGTCTGGCACTGGGGTGGGGGGCATGGCCTGAGGTCCCCATCAAGCCCTGCCAGACTGGGGGCACGGCCTGAGGTCCCCTGTCAAGCCCCGTGGGGCAGGGAGCGTGGCCTGAAGTCCCTCGCCCTGGCCAGGTGCCATGCAGCCTCAGGTCCCTGCTGTTCGGTTGTGACGTTATGGCATCCTGGCTAATTTGCATATTCCTCTATTATATAGATAGATAGCTGCCAAGAGCTATCCTATGAGTTCCAAGGGCTTTTATCCCCATCATTTCATTAACACACCTTGATTTTTTATTTACAACACACTGCTCAGGAGAGTAACAATAGCAGTTACCAGTTACTGAACTACGAGGTGCCATGTAGCCGCAAGGCACCTGGCGTGGGTTACTTACACAGCGTCATCTCTGAGCAGGTATTAGTCACATTTCATAGACGCGGCAACTGAGGCCCAGAGTAATGACATGGGTTGTTCAATGTTCCCCGCAAGCCACAGTTTAGCAGGATCAAACCCAAGGATCATTCCTTCGAGCACTGACACCCAGGGTCCCTGCCGAGGGTGCAGGCAGGAGGCTCCAGCGGGGGAAGTGGGGGGGCAGAGATAACACTGCGTTTTCAGGCTTGAGCTGGTTATTTCTTCTCCCAGATTGTGAGAAAATGGAACTTATTATTCTTATCTACCACATAGTCTGCCTTTTCCTTTCAATTATCAATATTTCTAAGAGCTAACTGCAAAACCCATCTCTCCCAAGAAGTCATCTTTGATTAGCTCTACTGTTTAACCCTGCTCTCCCCTGTCTTTCTAATACAACATTTAAGCAAATTTCCCACTGAAGGTGAAATTGAGGGCCACTTCAACATTGATTTCTTTTGTTTATTCCCAAAGTAAAGTAAATTAGTTGTTCTCGAACAAGTCAATGCATCTTTACAAAAAGGAGATAATATTCACTTTTATCTAGTTTATTTCCAACTCAGACATTTCAATTCAATTTGTAAATGCTATTATTTTTAATTTAAATTTGGTTAGTATTACTTTTCACTTGTAATTTTTTCTTGTCAAAGTTTTCTCGTTCTTTCAAGTGCATTTATTTTCCTCTCTGGAACAGATGTTACTAGTAAGTTCCTAAGGCAGGGAACATGCTTTATCATCCTAACAACACCTCTAGCACAGGGATCTGCAAAGAGCCGGCACCCATACTTGCTGTTGTTAGCTGCCTGCTCACAGTGGGAGGCACTGATGGTGTCAGGTGGGTGAGATTCCCTGAGATGGACATTAGTGAGTTGTATAATAGCTGATCACTGGGTTGTACACCTGAAACTAATGTAATATTACATGTCAACTGTAATAAAAATAAAATCTAATTCAGTGTAAACATAAATAAGTAAAATTTATAAAGTACAAAGTAAACGATTTAGTGGGCGCCTATGTTCTACGAAGTGATAGGCACAAAGGACGCCTCCAGGAGCTGCCCGCCTGCGCCCTCTGTGGAGGGGAGCAAAGGCCAGATGTGGGGGCGTGGCCTTCGCAGTCCAGATGAGTCCCTGGGGAACCCCCGGGAGGAAAGGCACCGCTTTCGCTTGCTCCTGTGGGGCCTCAATCGCCAGAAAAGGCAAAGCCACTCGGCCAGCCGCAGGCCCTCTTTCCCAGTTAAATATGTCCTCGGCTGAGGCCAATGCCAATGTGGGACTCAGAGCTCCCACCCTCAAGGCGTTCCGCAGCTCTCAATCAAGTCAGCGGGAGAGAGGCCAGGGCAGGGCAGCGGGAGAGAGGAGGGGTCCGCCGCGGTCTCTGCCGAGGAGGGGGGGACCGGCCTTAATTCATTTCCAAGCCCCATACTTCCAGTGAGCGAAGCGCCTCTGCGCCTGTGCGGACCTCCCTGCAGATGCGCACCCACTCCTCACAGCAAAGCGCGGAGGTCGGCCAATTGGGATCACCTTTTTTTTTTTTTTTTAATGTTTTCCCACTGATTTTTAGGGAGAGTGGAAGAGAGAGAAAGAGAGAAACATCCATGTGAGAGAAGCACATCGATTGGTTGCCTCCTGCACAGGCTCCGGGCGGGGGGAGGAGCCTGCAACCGAGGTGCGCGCCCTTGACCTGATGATCCGGGGCGAACCCGGGGCTCTGCCCAGGGAGCCACAGGGCCAGGGCGGAAGGGCCAGGGCGGGGCACCGGCAGCAGCGGGTCGGGCGCCCACCTCGTAGTATTTGCCATCGGCGTAGCAGCCACAGCTGTGCGGCAGGATGCAGCTCTTGCCGTTGAGCACGTAGCCCCGTCGCACTGGCAGCCCTCCACGCAGTAGTGGTGCAGTCGCTCTTGAGGCGGATGCGGCAGCGCGGCTGGCACACACTCACGCAGCTCTCGTAGTGGCTGTGGG
>NW_005871532.1:228781-230198 GCF_000147115.1 Myotis lucifugus
TGGGGAAAAGGGGGGCCCCCTTC
Source organism: Myotis lucifugus (assembly GCF_000147115.1). Classification (NCBI taxonomy): domain Eukaryota; kingdom Metazoa; phylum Chordata; class Mammalia; order Chiroptera; family Vespertilionidae; genus Myotis; species Myotis lucifugus. The sequence continues at coordinate 228,805 of NW_005871532.1, forward strand.
CCCCCCCCCCCCCCCCCCCCGCCCCCGGCAGGCATCTCCGCTTCCGGAAGGCGCCCGGTCATTCCTGCCTGGGACACTCACACTGCTCTCCCTTAGGCACGCTGCCTGCCCTCTCGGCCTACCCGCACCCAAGCCTTCATCAAGTTCCCCACTCAGCCAACACTAACAACGCACCCTCATCTCAGAACTTCCATCCTAAGCCGACAGTTTATGATGGTGGGCCTCTGAGCGCCTTGGTTTCCGAGACGGCAAACGGACGTGTGCAGACCCCTGCCAACTCTGCGCTATGGGTTTCACCTGCATGCAGATGCTTTCATGGAAAGCAGTTAGGGTTCTGGCGAAGAGATCGGCTCTGGAGCAGATGTGAGAGACCACAGCTCCTCAGTCCGTAACACCTACTTCAGGATGTGTGCTTAGAGCAGTGCTGAGCCAGAAGTGTTCAGTAAGTGTTAGCCAATCATTAAGACAGGCATGCTTAAGGGTTTTACAGGAACTTACTTTAATAGGTGTATATAGAAAGCACAACTACTAATATGTGAGAATTTCTGCTCCATTCAAGGCTAACACTTAGCCTTGAATTCTGGTATTTGCATCGCTGCATGATATATTTCATGTGCTTGTGATGCTGCTGCAGTGAACATTCTTGTACATATATTTTCCCTCATGAGTAAGTGAACCTGTACAATAAATTCCTGAAAGTGAAATTACTGGGTCAAAAGGTATGTACATTTAAATTCCCGACAGATGCCACTGCCGTGCCTTCTAAAGAGGCTGCCCTAGTCACCCTCCCCCCAGCGCTGCAGGAGGAGGCCTGTTTCCCCACACTCGCCCTGACTGTTTATCACCAAATTTTCTGACCCTTGGAAATATGAAAAGTTCAATGCTGTGGCTACAAGGGATTGCATCCAGAATATATGGAGAACTCTTAAAAGTCAACAATAAAACAAACAAACAAACAACCTGTTTTAAAAGTGGGCACAGGACCTGAGTAGACATTTCTCCAGAGAAGACATATGAATGAAGAGATATGAATGACCAATAAGTACAGAAAATATGTCCCAGGTCACTAATGATCAGAGAAATACAAACCAAAACTACAATGAGACCTTATACGCATTAGAATGGCTACTATTAACACACAGAATAAAAATGCTGTGGGGCATTTACACCAGGGAATACTACGCAGCTGTAAAAGAGAGGGATCTCTTACCCTTTGGGACAGCATGGAGGGGCCTGGAGAGCATTATGCTAAGTGAAATAAGCCAGTCAGAGAAAGACAAGTATCACATGATTTCACTTATTTGTGGAATTTAATGAACAAAATAAATTTACCAATAAAATAAGACCCAAAGCCTTGAAGGCATGGAACAGACTGACATACCTTGATGTGGCCT
>NW_005871532.1:230536-234226 GCF_000147115.1 Myotis lucifugus
GGGTCCTGGATTGTGAGAGGGCGCAGGAGGGCCACCAACCCCACTGGTGCATGATCGGGGCTGGGAGGGACATAGGAGGTTGGCCAGCTGGGGAGGACCGTAAGAGGGTCCCAGGGTGTGTCTGGACCGTCTTGCTCAGTCCCTATCGGCTGCACCCCAGCAGCAAGCTAACCTACCAGTTTGAGCATCTACACCAGGGGTGGGCAAACTTTTTGACTCGAGGGCCACAATGGGTTCTTAAACTGGACCGGAGGCCCGGAAACAAAAGCATGGATGGAGTGTTTGTGTGAACTAATATAAATTCAAAGTAAACATCATTACATAAAAGGGGTACCGTCTTTTTTTTTTTTTTTAGTTTTATTCATTTCAAACGGGCCGGATCCGGCCCACGGGCCGTAGTTTGCCATGGCTGGTCTACTCACCTGGTGGTCAGTACACGTCATAGCAACTGTTCGAAATGGTTGACTGTCTGCCCCCTGGTAGTCAGTACACGTCATAGCGTGCGGTTGAGCGGCCCTTAGCATATCATTAGCATATTATGCTTTGATTGGTTGAACGGATGACCAGATGACTGGACACCTTAGCATATTAGGCTTTTTTATTATATAGGATATGCATAGCCCATCGACAAGGGCAATAGGGGATGAAGACCTGGGGGTGGGTGGGTTGGGGCTGGGAGGATAGGGGATAAAAGGGGGTGGAAGGGGAGACATCTATAATACTATCAACAATAAAAAAATACACATTAAAAAAACACAGGAAAATAGCAAGTGTTGGCAAAGAGTGGAGAAATTACAACCCTTGTGCACTGTTGATGGAAAGTAAAATGGCGTCACTGCTGGGGAAAACACTATGGCAGGTCCTCAAAAAATTAAAAATGGAAATTACCATATGATCCAATAATTCCACATCTAGGTATATACTAAAAATATTTGAAAAAAAGTATCTCAAAAAGATATATGTTCAGCCATGTTCATAGCATTATTCACAATAGCTAGAATGTAGAAGCAGCCCAAGTGCCCATTGATGAATGAATGGATAAACAGAATGTGGTATATGCATAAATAGAATATTATTCAGCTTTGACAAGGAAGGGAGTTCTGCATTACACTACAACATTGATGAACCTTGAGGGCATTATACGAAGTGAAATAAGCTACTCATAAAAAGACAAATACTACATGATTCCACTCACATGTAGTATCTAAAGTACTCAAGTTCGAAGAGACAGCAATTTGAACGCTGGTTACTGGGGGCTGGGAATGGAGGGCTATTGTTTAATGGGTGTGGAGTTGCAGTTTTGTAAGATGAAAAGAACTCTGGAAACGGATAGTGGTGGTGGTTGCACAATATGGACGTACTTAAGGGCAGTGAAGTGTGCACTAGAAGTGCTTATATGCATAAGTTCTGTTGTATGTACTTTATCACAGTAAAAATGCTCTATCTGTTATATCCGTGTTCATTGTGCGGTCCATCATCTTTTCATTGTTTATAACTCATTTGTGTGTCCTTTTCTGTTAACTGTCTTTCAATGACCTTTGCACATTTTGTCTTATTAAATTATGAGATATCTTTATAAAAATAGATATTTGTCATTCAGTTGTTATTAAATGTTTTTCATTTGTCATTTGACTCTGCTTTTTCAGACACGTATTTGATTGTTTTTATGATGTTTTTGACATGTAGAAATTTTAAAGTGGTCAAATTTATCAGATTTTCCCTTATGGCTTTCGGTGTTTTGCTTAGAAAAGGATATACCTACTACAAGATTACCAAACCCAACCAAACAAAAACTCCTTTGTTTTTTTCTAGTACTTTCATAACTTAAGAATTTTTTGCTTAATTTTGGTTTTGTCTGAATTTTAATTTGGAGTGAAGGGTGAAGGAGGAATTTAGCTATTTTTCTCCAATGAATTGAAATGCCACTTTATTTGATAGTAACTTCTCTTCAGTGTTTGGGCCTATTTCTATATTTTTTACCTTTTGACTGGCTGGTCTTTCTGTTCATGTTCCAGTGTTCATGACTGAAGTTCTACAATACTACATGACTGAAGTTCAACAGCTGGAGAGATGCTACCGATTTAAAGATGCCCTTTATTGTTTCAAATGTGCTGGTCCCATTTCTGCCACTAGACTATAAACTTCATATTTGATACTTCTGCTTCTTTCATGGCACCTCCACAATGCTAAGCACATGGCAGGAGGTTAATAAACATTTGATTTTTAAAGACAAACTTTGAATTACGAATACTGATTTTCTTAACCCAAATGAAGTAATGAGGGCTGAGTGGTGACAGCTCGACATCTGGACTTCCACACGGTCACAGACGTGTCTCTTCCCAGGGCCAGGGGCTGGTTTGGCCTTTGTTCCCCAGGTGGGCAGGGGGGCATGGATTCTCTGAAGAGCAATGTCGTACGGCAGAATGGACAAGGGCTTTGGAGTCGAACTGGCCTGGTCTAAGCCCTGCTCTGCCGCTAGCAGTGCCACCCTGGGCAGGTTGCTTGCCCTCTCTAAACCTCTTTTCCTCATCTGTAAAATGGGCGCAATAACATCTCCCTCATCACGTAGTTACAAGATAAAGTGAGGCCCAATTTTCAAAGCTTCTGGAACAGTGCCCGGTGCTTGCGATAGCTCCTCTTAGAGCAGTCGCTGTCGGAGGAGCAGTGGTGGTTTTCCTTTAGTTAGTCAACAGAAGCTCACTGGGCCTGCAGAGAACTATGTCAGAAAACCCCTAGTTACCAGACTCTGCAACCAGGACTCTGAAGCAGCCACTGATAAAAGGGAAAATTTAATGATATTCAACTTTTTAAAAACATATATTTTATTGATTTTTTACAGAGAGGAAGGGAGAGAGATAGAGAGTTAGAAACATCGATGAGAGAGAAACATCGATCAGCTGCCTCCTGCACACTCCCTACTGGGGATGTGCCTGCAACCAAGGTACATGCCCTTGACCGGAATCGAACCTGGGACCTTTCAGTCCGCAGGCCGATGCTCTATCCACCAAGCCAAACCGGCTAGGGCAATGATATTCAACTTTGATGACCACTGACCAGGCACCAGGCACTGGTGGCCCGGCGCAGGAGACATCCCCCCATGTAACGCCCACAGTGGCTGGTGGACACCGCCCACTCCTCATCCTCTAGACCAGTAGTCGGCAAACTGCGGCTCGCGAGCCACATGCGGCTCTTTGGCCCCTTGAGTGTGGCCATGAAGTTTCAAATCGCCCTATACGTGTGCGCTCGCACGTGGTATTTTGTGGAAGGGCCACACTCAAGGGGCTGCAGTTTGCCAATCACTGCTCTAGACCAGCGGTTCTCAACCTTTGGCTGCACATTAGAATCACCTGGGAATCTTTTTAAAATCCTGACTTCTGGGCCTCATCTCCGGAAATTCTGTTTTCTTTGTTATGTGGTGAGGCACACCTTGAGTAGGTGAGACTAGGGACTGTTTAATTAGGTGTAGGTAATCAGGTGATATAGAATCTTCTTTTGGAGTTATAGCCTGGGCGTTCACTCTGTATAATGGAGAGGGGCGGCGAATGAGGAGCTATAGGCACTCTTGTTAAATTCTTTCCAGGGTTATCTTCTTTCCGTTCTTTTTGGCCCATTGTATGGACTGTTGCTTCAAATCGCGAATGGAGAGGAACACAATTCGATTACAAGGCGTAGGGCTGGTTATCTCTATTA
>NW_005871532.1:234326-247633 GCF_000147115.1 Myotis lucifugus
CACCGGGATCGAGCCCGAAACCTGGGCATGTGCCCTTGACCAGGAATCGAACCGTGGCCTCCTGGTTTGTAGGTTGATGCTCAACCACTGAGCCATGCCAACCGGGCAAGTCCCCCATTTTAAGGCACTTGAAAGCATGATAGACTCAGTTGAATGAATTTTAAGGAGAGGTTAGTAATTAAGACGATTTACATCCCCTTCCTGTATGTTCCACTTGGGTTAATTCAGTCACAGACCAGGAACTGAGCACGGACTTCCATCTCCAGGCCTGCTACCAGCACCGGCTGCAGCCACCTCCACCTGCTCCAGTGAAGCCACGTGGTCTAATCCGTCCTCCCGAGAGCGCCTCTCAGATGGCACCTGGGAGTGTGGACGGGCCAGTTCTCAGGAGGATGCGGGGGGAGGGGCGTTCGCTCGCCTTTACTTCTCAGTGGTTGGATTTATATCAAATCTGGTTACAAACAAGGGTTCTCAAGACAGTCTGCTCACTGATCTCTCAGACTGAATGGCTGAGCTGGGGCTTGGTCTCTCACAGATTTTCTCTGCTTTTTAAGTTTGAAATGGAAAACTAAGCTGCCCCCAATGTGTCTACTCCCCATCCTCACCCACATACTGTCTTTGAATTATAATTTTGTCTCTTAGTTCAGCTTTTCCTTGTGCCAGTCACTGCCACCATCTCTCCGGGTCCTCCTTTTCGGACATTTCCCCTGTCCTGGGGGCCAAGGAGGGGCAGGCTAACCCTCTTGCAATGGGTGCTGGGAAGCAGACGGCGGGGACTGGGATGGGGTCCCAGGCCGAGGTGAGAATTCTGCGCTGTGGGCCTTGGGCCCAGCTCTCCACGCTACATACCGAGGAGGCAACTGGAGTCCGGAAAAAACTTCAAGGAGGGGAAGAAAGGGTGCTGGAAGGAGGGCAGAAGGACAGGAAAATGGTCTTCAGATCCTTCATGAAATCACCTCTCTAAACTGCTTCCTCATCCTGCACTATGCTTAGCCCCATGGGCCCAAGCTCTACAGAGGGAATGGCACATGGGCTTGCTAACTCATTCCTTTTCCTCCTCATAAGTGACAAAAATGAGACCCATATTGAAGATGCGAGTCCCTGGCGTTAGCCCCCTCAAGAACAATTCTTCCCATGACATCTGCTCCCTGCAGCTGGAAGCCATGGTGTGGCATACACTGTGCCTGCGCCCATCCCAGCCATCCTGGAGAGCAGCTCAGCCTCGCGTGCCGGGTGCAGGGAAGGGGCTCCTTGCAGTGGGTCTCAAGATGGAGCAGGCAGTGTCCTTAAAACTCTTTCCCCACGTGCACCCGTTCAAGACCCCGGCACCACAGCCTGATGCTGACCTGATGAACCCACGGCGGCTCTGGGGTTTATCCGGACCCTGGCTTTTTGTTGCCTATTTATTCTACTGAAGTCACAGAGGCCAATGAGTGTGACAGACACTCCTGGCATCATTACTCCAGCGCCTCACTCTGGGGCCAATTATGGATGAAATGCTATTAACATATTTCTCTCCCTCTCCCCATTGCCTCCCACACACTACATAAACCTCATTATGTGGAATATAAATGAACTGCAGGAGTATGAAACTATAACACTGTTCCTGGGTTTTCATCCAAATCTCCCTTTTCCAGAATGCAAAGGGAGTGTGTTCTCCGGGAACCAGGCTTATCACTTATTTAGAGCCCTCTGCATCCAGCATCAACCTGTAGCCTCTTTACACAGCTCGGTCTAGAGGAAATCCGGGGCAGCTGATGAGGCTGAGATGGGCAAACACACTAAGGCAGGTTGCCCAAGACCGAGAGTGGTTTCTCCTCCAGCCCTTTTCCTAGTACAATGTGTTACATGAAGGCAAATTGTTTCAGTACATAGTATACCAGTACAGTGTATGGGCTGAGAGCATAAGCTTTGGGGATAAAAAGGTCAAATTCAGACTTTGCCACTGAGATAGTATAACTTTAGGCAAGTTACATAATTCCTCAGAGTCTCGGGTTTTTACTAACTAATTGGGTCACTGAAGAGAATAAATAAGATAATGTTGATGAAGTGTTCAGCACAGGGATTGGCTCAGAGCAAGCTACTGATATAAGAATACCATTTAGCACGCACAGAATGTGCTGCTGTGCTCTCAACGACCTAATGTTATCCTCCTGATGTTTCTGTAGCATAAAGGGTGTAGACAACGGCTTTATCACAGCATTATCAGGGGAGGGGGAAGACTAAGAACCAGGGAGGAAAAGCGAAATGCTCCAAGGATAGAGCAAGGCTAGAATCCAGGGGCTCTCAGTCTGTTTCTAATGCTCTCAACACCTTGCTGTGTGTCATAAGCACAGAGTCTGATACATGACATATATGAATCAAATAGATAGAATAACACACTAGAGAAAGCCTATATATTAATAGTACAACAATGGGCCCATGAGGTAATAGAGATAACTAACTAATTAACCTACTAACTAACTCTTTCCCTATCGGTCCTTTGTTAGAATTTGAAAAAAATATAAATATTATTGATTTCAGAGAGGAAGGGAGAGGGAGAGAAAAATAGAAACATCAATGATGAGAGAATCATTGACCACTGCCTCCTGAGCGCCCCTGACCTGGAATCGTGTGACCTCCTGGTTGATGCTCAACCACTGAGCCACACTGGCTGGGCATGCTCTGTGTTTTATATAAATGATTGGTTCAAGCTAGTGGAACAGGTAAATGCTGTGCTTGCTGCAGCTCACAACCACATAAAAATTACAACTGAACTACAGAACAGCCATTGTTCAGAACTTCCTGAAGTCCTACAACATAAGGACATACAGAAGAAGCCACATCAAGACAGACAGATGGAGCTGGTCCCACACCCATCTATGGCAGATAAGAATCAGGAGGGACATCCCATTGGCCGAGATCCCCCCTGAGAAGCGAGGAGCCCCAGTCCCACACCAGGCTCCAAGGTGACTGAGTGAGATAGAGGCTGCTGGAGTCCCAGGCAGTTTCTCTTAAAGGACACACACATGGACTTACTGACCATCTCACTCCAAGCTCCAGCGCTGGGGCAGTAGCTTGACAGGGACATATGAGGAGGGATTGAATTGTCTGGTTTCAGGACGAGGACTGGAGTAGTTTTGTCCCAGACATAAGTGCTGGCAGAGGCAATTGTTCCTTTGTTGATCCCTCTCCCCACCCAGCCTGCACTCGCATTTGGGATCATATCTGAGTCTCCATTAACCTAGCTGAAACTGTTTGTCCTGCCCTGGTGACTCCCTGAGACCTTATCCCACCCAACTTGCAGGTCCACCCAACCTGCCTCCGGGGGCCTTTCCTTATAAACAGGCTATGTTGGTTCATGTTGTGAGATTTTCCTAAAACCTCTCAAAGTTTCACAAACCCCAAACAAGCAGCACCTGGCCTCAGAATGCCCCATGTCTTGATATGCAGCCCCCAGCCTGGCTCTAGCTGCAGCCTCAGTTCACAGCTTAGGCTCTCCAGGCACCTGCAAGCCCAGGACAAGTGGCAACCATCTGCAGATAACTTTATGGCTTATACCAAGTGGCCCCGAGCAGGGCACAGGCAGCAACCGACCTCGGCCTGCACCAGAGCCTCCACCTAGAGGCCCCAGAACCAACAAAGAGTGGCCAGGTTTAGACCACACCAGAGCACCACCTCCACAAATGATACACTCAGAGGGCAGCCACCAGAGCCCTACTGAAGTGAATCCTGCTTCATAGGGTCAGCCCCTACCCAGCTACTCCTCTGCTGTAGTCATGACCAGTCCTCACAAACAATCATCCTGAGCAACCAGCCAAGATCAATCCAGCATAAATCACATCAGAAAGGCACTCTCACCCACACAAGGGACACATCTGGAACACCTGGCTCAGGTGACCAGGGAGACTGTGCCACTGGGCTCCACAGGACACCTACTACATGAAGCCACTCTATCAAAAACAGGAGATGTAGCAGCTCTACCTAATGCATAGAAACACAGAGAGACAGTCAAAATGAGGAGGCACAGAAACATGACCTAAATGAAAGAACGGAACAAAATTCCGAAAAAAACACACAAAAAACAACACTAAACAGAATAAAGACAAGCAATCTACCAGATGCAGAGTTCAAAACACAGGTTATAAAGATGCTCAATGATCTAGAGCAGGGGTGGGCAAACTTTTTGACTCGAGGGCCACAATGGGTTCTTAAACTGGACCGGAAGGCCGGAACAAAAGCATGGATGGAGTGTTTGTGTGAACTAATATAAATTCAAAGTAAACATCATTACATAAAAGGGTACGGTCTTTTTTTTTTTAGTTTTATTCATTTCAAACGGGGCCGGATCCGGCCCGCGGGCTGTAGTTTGCCCACGGCTGATCTAGAGAGAACTTCAATAACAAAGAGATAGGAAACATAAAATTAGAGATAGAAAACATAAAAAGAACCAGTCAGAAATGAAACCTACAATAGCTGAAATGGAGAATACATTAGAGGGGATCAACAATAGATTAGATGAAGCAGAGACAGAATCAGCAATTTGGAAGATAAGGTAGCAGAATACTCCAATCAGAATGGCAAAAAGGAAACAATAAAAAATGATGAGGATATCCCAGATTGTGTGGCTCAGTAGTTGAGCACTGACCCATGCATCAAGAGAGCACAGGTTTGATTCCAAGTCAGGGCACATGCCCGGGTTGCAGCCTTGATCCCTAACAGGGGGCATGCAAGAGGCAGCCGATCAATGATTCTCTCTCATCACAGATGTTTCTATCTCCCTCTCTCCCTTCCTCTCTCTAAAATCAATAAATGCATATTTAAAAAAAAAACACAGATGAGTATGGCTTAAGGGGCCTCTGGGACAACATCAATTGTACCAATATTTGCATCATAGGGGTCCCAGAAGAAGAGAGAGAGCAAGGAATTGTAAACCTATTTGAATAAATAATGATGAAAATCTTCCCTAGTATGGTGAAGAAAATAGACATATAAGCACAGGAAGTGTAGAGTCCCAAAATAGATGAACCCAAAGTTTCACACCAAGACACATCATAATTAAAATGCCAAAGGTTAAAGACAAAGAGAGAATTCTAAAAACAGCAAGAGAACAGCAGTTAGTTACCTACAAGGGGCTTCCAACTTATCTCTCAACAGAAACTTTGCAGGCCAAAAGGGACTGGTACGAAACATTCAAAGTGAAGAGAAGCAATCGCGGTTACTCTGCCCAGCAAAGCGCTCATTTAGAACTGAGGGACAGGCAAAGAGCTACCCAGACACACCACTAAAAGAGTACATCACACCAAACCATATTACATGAAATGTTAAAGGGTCTTCTTTAAGAAGAAGAAGAAAAATATTAAAAATATGAATAATAAAATGGCAATAACTATATATCTGTAAACAATTACCTTAAATATAAAGATTAAATGCTCCAATAAAAAAACACAGGGTGGCTGAAGGGATAAGAAAACAAGACCCTTACATATGCTGCCTACAAGAGACCCACTTCAGATTAAAAGACTGACAGATGGAAAGTGAATGAATGTAAAATATATTTCATGCAAATGGAAACACAAGAAAAACTCGGGGAGCAATACCTACACCAGACAAAACAGACTTTAAAACAAAATCTATAAAAGGGGACAAAGAAGGACCAAGCAATTTCTCTTCTGGGTATTATATCCAAAAGAAACCCAAAACATCAATTCAAAAACATATGCATCCATAAGTTCATTGTAGCATTATTTAAAATAGCCAAGATATGAAAGCAACCTAAGTGTCCATCAATAGATGAATGTCTAAAGAATAAATGGTGCATATATACAGTGGATATAATGCTGCCCTAAAAAAGAATGAAATCTTACTATGTGCAAAAACATGAATGGACCTAGAGTGTATTATGCTGAATGAAATAATTCAGACAGAGAAATAAAAAACCTAATATTTCACTAATATATGGAATCTCAAAAACAAAATAAGTGAGCAAACAAATCAGAAATGAAGTCATAGATACAGAGAACACTTTGATGGTTGCCAGATGGGAGGGGAGTTTGAGGGAATGGGTGAAAAAGGAGAAGGGATTAAAAAGTACAAATTAATAGTTACAAAATAGTCAAGGGGATGTAAATTATAGCAAAGGTAATATAGTAAAAAATATTATAATAACTATGTATTGTGTCAGATGGGTAATAGATTTATTGGGTGATCTCTCTGTAAGTTATATAAATGCCTAATTACTATATTGTACACCTGAAACTAATATAATATTGTATGTCAACCATACCTGAAAAATAAAGGTTTTTTAAAATAATAAAGTAATATTTTTTTAAAAAAGAAAAAAGTAGATGATTTTATTTCATCCTCAGAGCAACATATGAAATAAGTGATATTAACTCAACCTTATAGATAAAGACATGAAGGCTCTGGGAGGTTATACATGTCGTTTCAGACAATAAACTCAATTCTAAAGTGCTTATCCTTAAATTGCTTTAGTCAGTTTTCTCTGTCGCCTATGGAGATGGAAGACTGGCATGTCCACACCAATCAAGACACAAGGCAAGGTAAGGGGGAGGACTCACAGCAGGATGTGTAATTCCTCCAGCCGGTCACAGCGATCCCCTGTGTCTGGCAGGTGCTGGCGTAGTTCTGCAGCCAGCTGCAGGCCGTCTGCACCGCGCCCCCATCGATGCAGGAGTCAAACAGGCAGTTCTTGTAGAAGAAGGTGGGGTTGACTTTGCTGTGACACTTGGTGAAGCCCGCGTTCTGGTTGGGGATCAGGCTGCACAGCTGCTGCACCTTGGAGAAGCCTTCCACCTTGGCACAGGAGGGGCAGCGGTCCCCACAGCCCACCTGGCAGAAGGTGTCCCTCTTCACCCAGCTCTGCCCAAACTCATTGATGCTGGATGCAAGCAGCCCCATGGGCATCTCCAGGTCGTCGTCGGGGTTGCCGTTATAGCGGCCACACAAACCGGAGGTGCCATTCTGCATGGTCCGTGGGACTGTGATTGACAGGAAGGTCTTCCAGTCATACACGACCTTCAGGCCAAAATCTGTCTCCACCACCACATGGAAGCCAAAGGAAAAGATATTTATCTTCCCTTGACCCAGTTTCAAAGGGAGATACAGCCGTTCATTGTTGACCTGCAAGAGAAAGAGGGTTGAAGTAGAGAAATTGCAGAGACCACCCAGCTCTTCTCCTAGTGATGAGTCTTCAGAGAGGTCATCTAAGAGAGCGACCTGAGCAGGCTGAAGACAATCTCTGCATTTTGTGTTGTTTATGTCCGTCAGCTCTGAACAACTATAGGCCAACAAGCTGGACAATGTGGATGAAATGGACAAATTCCTAAAAAACTACAATCCTCCAAAACTGAATCAGGAGGAATCAGAAAACCTGAGTAGGCCAATGATAACTGATGAAATTGAAGCAGTAATCAAAAACCTCCCAGACAACGAAAGCCCTGGTCCGGATGGCTTCACAGGGGAGTTTTACCAAACATTCAAATAAGAACTAAAACACCTATACTCCTCAAACTATTTCAAAAACCAAGAGGCAGAACACTTCCAAGCTCTTTTTATGAGGCAAGAATTATCCTAATTCCACAGATATATAACAACACTGCAGATAAAGACACACAGAAAAAGATACTACAAAGAAAGAGAATTACAGGTCAATATTCCTGATGAATATAGATTCTAAAATCCCCAACAAATTATTAGCAAATTGAATCTAGCAATATATTAAAAAGATCATACACCATGACAACGTGGGATTTATTCCAGGAATGCAAGGCTGGTGCAATATTCACAAATCAATAAATGTGATATAGCACATAAAAAAATTGAAAGACAAAAATCACATGAACATGTAATAGATGCAAAAAAAGTGTTAGATAAAATCTAACACACATTTTTGACAAAAACTCTCAGTGAAGTGGGAATAGAGGGATCAAACATCAACACAATAAAGGCCATATATTTCAAACCTACAACCAACACCACACTCAAAGGGCAAAAACTAAAACCATCTCCCCTAAGAACAGGAACAAGATAGGGATGTCTGCTTGTACCACTCTTATTCAACACTAGAGGCCTGGTGCATGAAATTCGTGCATGGGGGGGGGGTTGGGGGTCCATCCAGGACCCCTCGGGAGATGTCGGGCCTAAACCAGCAGTCAGATATCCCTCTTGCAAGCCTGACGCTGCATGCACCAGTGACCATACTTTTCATACAGGTGAAAGGCATCTTGCTGTTGTATGGGCAGCTACATTTGTTTGACCTGATTATAAAATGTGGTACATAACATGATCCTTCTGAGGCAATATTACCATTTTCCCCATCTTATGGGTGCAAAAACTGAAGCAGAGAGAAATTAAGTAATTGGCTTTGTCACACAGTTATAAGTGCCAGAATCAGGGCTGACCACAAAATGTGCAAGCCAGAGTCCATGCATGTCATCACTGCATCATCCTGTTTTTTAAGTGTTAGAGTAGCCTTGCCAGGTTTTAATTTTTAAATCTAAGAGACTATTCCCAATATATAGGGTATGGTCCTTAGGCCTGGACGGCAATCAGAACCATCTGTGGGGTGACCAGCGGGTGGGATAATCACCCCCTCCCACCCGCTGGCACTGGCCTTGGCTGGCAGCCTGGCACCATCTGCTGGCCAGCCCCACCCCCAATTGCTGCTGCTGGTCACCTCCCACTCAGGGGGCACAGGATCAACACAGGAGCTGCCCCCTGCGTTGAGCATCTGCCCCCTGGTGGTCAGTGCGCGTCACAGTGACCAGTCTTTCTGCAGTTCAGTCGATTTGCATATTAGGGTCTTATTATATAGGACTAGAGGCCCAGTGCATGAAATTCGTGCACGGTCGGTGGGGGGGGATCCTCTCAGCCCAGCCTACACCCTCTCCAATCTGGGACCCCTCGGACATCCCTCTCACAATCCAGGACCGCTGGCTCCTAATTGCTTACCTGCCTGCCTGCCTGATAACCCCTAATTGGCCCCCCTGCCAGCTTGATCACCCCTAACTGCCTCTGCCTGCCAACCTGATTGCCCCTAACTGCCCCCCTGCCGGCCTGGTTACCCCCAACTGCCCCCCTGCCAAATTGGTCACCCCCAACTCCCCTCCCTACTGGCCTGGTCACCCCTAACTGTACCCCACCAGCATGGTCGCCCCTTACGCCCGCCCCCCCCGCTGGCCTGGTCGCCCCCAATAGCCCCCCTCTGCTGGCCTGGTTGCCCCTAACTGCCCCCTGCCAGCCTGGTCTCCCCCAACTGCACCCCCGCTGACTTGGTTGCCCCCAGCTGCCACCCTTGCCAGCCTGGTCACCCCTCACTGCCCCCCCTCTGCTGGCCTGGTTGCCCCTCACTGCCCCCCCTGCCAGCCTGGTTGCCTCCAACTGCCATCCCTGCTGGCCTGGTCGCCTCCAACTGCCCCCCCTGCTGGCCTGATCGCCCCCAACTGCCCCACCCTGCTGGCTTGGTTGCCCCTCATCGCCCCCCCTGTCGGCCTGGTCACCCCCAACTGCCCCCCTGATGGCCTGGTCGCCCCTCACTGCCCCCCTCTGCTGACCTGATCGCCCCTCACTGCCCCCCTGCTGGCCTGGTTGCCGCCAACTGCACCCTCTGCCAACCTGGTCGCCCCTCACTGCCCCCACTGCTGGCCTGGTCTCCCCATACAGCCTGCTTGTTCAGTTGTTTGGTCATCCCTCACTAACCCCCCTTCCGGCCTGGTAGCCCCATGCAGCCTGCTTGTTCAGTCGTTTGGTCATCCCTCACTAACCCCCCTTCCGGTCTGGTAGCCCCATGCTTGTTCAGTCGTTTGGTCGTCCCTCACTAAGCCCAATGCCGGCCTTGTTGTCCCACTCAGCCTGTTTGGTCATCCGTTTGGTTGTTTCGGATGTGACGGCCCCTGGATCTTTATATATGTAGATAGTACTGGAAGTCTTAGCCACATAGATCAGAGAAGGGAAAACCTAAAAGGCATCCAAATTGGAAAGGAGGAAGTAAAACTATCACTATTTGTAAGTGACATGATATTGTACATAACAAACCCTAGACTCGACCAAAAAACTACTAGATTTAATAAATGAATTAGGCAATGTAGCAGGATACAAAATTAAAATCCAGAAATTGGTTGCATTTTTATACACCAATAATAAATTCTCAGAAAGAGAAACTAAACAAACAATCCCATTTACCATTAGAACAAAAAAAATTAAGATACTTAGGAATAAACTTAAGCAAGCAGGTAAAAAATATCTATTCAGAAATTTACAGGACATTGAAAAAAGAGACAGAGGAAGACATAAAACAAATGGAAGAATATACCATGTTCATGGATTGGTAGAATTAATATTATTCAAATGTCCATATTACCCAAAGCAATCTATAGATTTAATGCAATCCCTATAAAATACCAACAGCATATTTCACAGAACTAGAAGAAATACTCCAAAAATTTATATGAAAACAAACAAACAAAAAAAGACTCAGAATAGCCACAGCAATCTTAAGAAAGAAGAATAAAGTTGGAGGGATCACAATACCAGATATCAAGTTATACTACAAAGCCACTGTAATCAAAACAGCCTGGTACTGGCACAAGCACTGGCATATAGATCAATGGAACAGAACAGAGACCCCAGAAATTGACCCAAGCCATTACACTCAGTTAATATTTGACAAAGTAGGCAAGAGCATGCAATGAAGTCAAGACAGTCTTTTCAATAAATGATACTGAGAAAATTGAACAGATACATGAAAAAAATGAAGCTAGACCAACTTACATCATACACAAGAATAAACTCAAAATGGATAAAGACTTAAATGTAAATCATGAAACCATAAAAATCCTAGAAGAAACTATAAGCAACAAAATCTCAGACATCTCACATAGCAGTATCTTCACCTAGGGCAAAGGAAACAAAGGCAAAAATAAACAAATGGGACTACATCAAGCTAAAAAGCTTCTGCACAACAGAAGAAACCATCAACAAAATAAAAAGGGAACCCACTCTATGGGAGAACATATTTGCCAATGATACATCTGATAAAGGATTAATATCCAGAATATATAAGGAACTCATACAATTTAACAAAAGGTAGACAAACTATCCAATTGAAAAATGGGCAAAGGACCTAAATAGACCCTTCTCCAAAGTGGACATATAGACAGCCAAGAGACATATGCAAAGTGCTCAAAGTCACTAATCATCAGAGAGATGCAAATTAAAATGACACTAAAGTATCACCTCACAACCTGTCAGAATGGCTACCATCAACAAATCAACATACAACAAGTGCTGGTGAGGAGAAAAAGGAACCCTAGTCACTGCTGGTGGGCATGTAGACTAGTGCAGCCACTATGGAGTTTCCTCAAAAAATTAAAAATGGAACTCCCATTTGACCCAGCATTCCCACTTCTAGGAATACATCCTAAGAAACCAGAAACACCAATCAGAAAGAATGCATGCACCCCTATGTTCATAGCAGCACAATTTACAATAGCTAAGATCTGGAAACAGCCCAAGTGCCCATCAGTAGATGAGTGGATAAAAAGCTGTGGTACATTTACACCATGGAATACTATGCAGCAGTGAAAAAAGGATCTCTTACTCTTTCAGACAGCATGGAGGGACCTGGAGAATATCATGCTAAGTGAAATAAGCCAGTCAGAGAAAGACAAGTATCACATGATTTCACTCATATGTGAAATCTAAAGAACAAAATAAACTGATGAACAAAACAGATTCTGAGACAGAGAAGCATGGAACAGATTGACAAATCTCAGAGGGAAGGCAGAGGTGGGAAGAGATTAACCAAATAACTTAAATGCATATATGTGTATCCCATGGACTCAGAATACATGCACCTCTATATTCACTGCAGAGTTATTTACAATAGCCAAGGTATGGAAGCAACCCAAGTGCCCATCAATAAACAAGTGGATAAAAAAGTGGTGGTACAGACATAATGAAATATTACTTGCTGGTAAGAATTAATAAAATCTTAGCATGTGCGACAGCATGGATGTACCTAGAGGGTATTATAGCAAGTGAAATAAGTCAGAGAATGGCAATACCATATGAACTTACTTGCCTGTGGAATCTAAAGAACAAAAAAAGGGAACAAACTAACACATACAGAGAATGGGCTGGTAGTTGCCAGAGGAGAGGGGTGAGGCTGGGCGACAGAGGTGAGGGGTTGAGGAGTAGAGACTGGTAGTTACAGAACAGTCACAAAGTGTAAAGTTCAGTGCAGGGACAGTCAGTCACGGAGTGATAACTCTGTGTGGTGCCAGGAGGGTACAGGAAGTATCGGGGGATATATGTGAAGTATTTCTAACCAGTATGTTGTACACCTGAACCAACATAAAATAATATAGAGAGTAAACTATAATTGAAAAATAAAATTAAGAGTAAAAATAAATTTATAAAAAATTATAAATCGAAGGGTAGCGATACATCAAATGAGGAGAAAAGGTCAAGTCACTTGGGCAAAATGACTGACATGCTTAACACATATGATGACAATGGGTTAGAGGGAAGTTCTGTACTCAGCTTAACCTGTCCAGACAGCTGCTGGAAACTTTATGTGGCTAAAAGCAAAGAATCCAATATATTTCTAATGGCCCCAGAGGCAATTTAACCTCCCAGATTGCTGTAAATGTGACCAGCAGCAACATGGCAGTCAGAGGAACCCTGGAAGAAAAGCCTTTTCTGTCACCTCACTCACTCACTCGACAAATGTTGTCATTCCATTTAACATAAAGATTCATTAGGTGTGCTTCTTGTGCTCAAGAAGCCCACAGTTAGAACTGAGTGAGCTAGAGATGAACATCACAAAAAATACAGTCTGATTAAAGCAATAACGGAGACGGTAACCAGCTGTTAGGAGAAGCACAGAGGAGAAGAATAAGGGTGATGGAGAAAGTCGAACATCCTAAACCAGACCCTCCAAAATGCTCAGCCAGCGGCTGTGGGCTGGCTTGTTTGTGTCCAAGTGATGCCCAGAGCAAGGCCTTGGCTGAGGCAGGGCCTACCGTTCCTCTGATGTCCTAGGTGGGCCCAGGAGTGTACGGAACTCCTCAGGTCCTGCTGCTCCTCCCTTCATGGACCAGGGAATGAAAAGGTGGGGAGGACAGAAGGAGGAAACCAAGGCCTCATGAACAGGCCCGTGGGAGAGCCCCGAGGCCTCCGAATGCTTGCAAGACTCTTGAGCTCCCCAATCCCATGAGAGCCAAGAGGGGACGGGGCGAGGGGGTCAGAGGCCAGAGCAGACAAACATCATTCTGGTCCTGAAAGAGGGAAGGATGTGGGTCAGA
>NW_005871532.1:247999-248825 GCF_000147115.1 Myotis lucifugus
CTCCCTTTATCTGTAAGATAAAGAGACAGACCATCTCCGGCCCCAACATGCTAACATCCTCTCTGGGCTTTTCCTTGGATTCTGAATCAGCCTAGTGCAGCCACAACCGGGCTTACTGACCAAGAACCCTTGTCCTCCTGTCCCCACGACCCCCGTCCTGGGCTCTGGCCTGTGACTACTCACCAGCACAGTGTGCTTGTAGGCCCTGTGAATCACTATGCTGTAGCCAAACACGGTCACGTCCACCTGCTTGACCCACAAGGCCAGTGATGGGTCCCGGTCCTCATTCTTGGCCGTGACAATAAACTTGGGGACTGACTCTGCGCTCGGCCTGCTTCCCGTGGTGCACAGGATGAGTGGGCAGCTGGTCTGGAAGTCAAAGGCGTAGCCGTCGAAGGTCAAGTAGTGGCCGTAGCCTGAGACGATGCAGGAGGCATCGGTGCGGGGCTGGCAGTAGTGCAGGCCGCCCTCCTCCATGCAGTACTCATCATCCTTGCAGGGGACGGTCTCGCAGTGGACGCTGTTGTCCGTGCCATTGCAGTAGCAGAAGATCTGGCAGTCCAGGTCCACCCAGAAGGTCTGGTTTGTGGCAAGTTGGTGCCCCTCAAAGTTGCAGCCACACTCGCTCCGGGCAACACACTGGCTGCCTTGCAGGGCATAGCCCTCGTCGCACTGACACCCCTCCGAGCAGCTGTCTACACAGATGGGGCCCAGGGCCAGCGTCTCGCAGGTCTCTGTACAGGTCATGCATTCCTCAAAGTGGCTGTTCTCCGGGCAGTCCAGAGCTGCAGGTGGTCAAGGAGAAGACAGGATTGAGAAGGGGACA